>NC_092119.1:20528472-20715972 GCF_045679555.1 Salvelinus alpinus
TGGACATAAATGTTTTCGTTTGGCTTTAATTTATTACATGATTACAATCGAATCAGAAGCTTTCAGGATTGTGAAGTATTTAACTAGCTTAATCACATGTGAGGGATACGTGGACAGCTGCCATGTTGTAAGGCGAAGCGGCCAGGTCTGCACTTGCTTTTCTTCAACTCTGTTTCCAGGGCCTGGCTGTGTTATTGACTCATAAATACTCACTAAGGGAGGGGCTCGTTTTTTATATACTGTATGTCCTCTGATATACTCTATGTTTGCTTGTTTCCAGCAAAGTCAATGTTTCTTGACTGTAATATAAAGGTGCTTTACTAATAGCTTGAGTACACTAAAACACATGTAGACTTCCCTCTGCACAGCAACCATACAGTATTTCAGATAAAGGAACGTTCAGAAAGCTCAGAGGCCCATGGTTTCCAGTTTGTATGGTCATCACAGTGTTAACTAAGGGCCAGTGCTCATGCCTCTATGAAGATAGAGAATGGCTTGTTCCTAGTCCTCATCCTCATAATCCCAACCTCTCTGTGACCAAACCTCTCTGTGATCTTCTGGTTCCTCTCACTAATGATCCATTAAAGGGTTAACTGCAGTGAGTGAGACCATACAGCTCATCTTCATTTAGCTCTGCAGACTCCATTGAGCAGGGGGCCAGTGAGCGTCTGTGCAGGCAGGGGCCACTAGCGCGTGACAGTGCCTGTCCCCTCCCAGCAGCAGCCAGCAGAGCAGCCAGTGGTACGGTTGGGCTCCTCGCCTCGCAGGGCTGCACGCGCTCTGCCGAGTCACTCGTCCCTGGCACTGGCCAAACAGGCCTCCTGCAGACAACCCATCTGCAGCCATTGTGTCCTGACGGGACCTCTCACAATGGGCCAAAACAGATATGTCAAACAGTGTCAGCCTAAACCCTAGTCTGGTAAACAGCCTGGCTCAATGCCTCAGGACAAGGGAAATATGGCTTGGGCCATGTTCAGTGGGCACGAAACGGAGGGGTTGTTGCCAACCATCTTCGAAAGAAGAAGAGGAATACAGGATGCATAGTGAGACCTGTGTTTGTTCTTCTCTTCGAGGTAATATAAATAACTTCAAAGGTTGGCAGCTAAACGATGGAGGAAACGCTCTAGTTATCTCTATTATTTCAGTCCTCCATTTTGTCCCTCCGTCCCTCCGTCCGGTGATGCACCAGCCAGTTGTGTCTCTGACTTGGGGTTCCATAGGGCTTGTCTGGATAAGATCAGGCCTGTAGCTTGGCAGACCTGGAGAAGAGATGTGGCATCTGGCAGTGACGTTTTCTCTCTGGTATGCCTGTTGTTCACACTGGACTATCTGCTCTGCTAGAGCTACTCTGTTTAGATGGGTTTTATGTTAGCCACATTTCATGATGTCTGTTGGTCAAAACAGTTTTGCATGTATTTTTTTCCCTCCTCCTCCAGTCATCACAGTGCTGTTATGGAGATAGATACTTGACCTGGCTGTGCATAATAACTTGCATAATAACTTGCACCCAAACATATTGTTTGAGAATGATCCAGTCCAGCCAGGAATGCTGATGCATTATGGTTGTTGTCATTGAAATAGGGTGTTATCGGGTCACTCTTAATCTGAGAATTGATATCCCACTTGGCAGCCGTCCTGTCCGGAATCTGTCCAATGGAATTCTATGGGATGTCAATATTAATCTGATATTGCAGGGACAATGGATGTTTGGATGTAAGTGGTCATGATTGGGAACAGACCTACAGAGAGCAGATATGGGATCAATCACACTGCAGGCTGGTTTAGATGCAGGGAACAGCAGACACACCCACATGGAGCATTTGTGTTCTTAATGTATCTTTGTATTATCAGCACATCTTCTCATACCTTTAGCTTGATCAATCCGCTTCCTGTCTTACTCACAAAACCAGTTTGAAGTCAGAAAGCGAAAACAAAATCTTGTGAGAAATCACAAAGCCAGGATCACTCAGGAACACTGGATCAGCTTAAAATTAGCATTATACGAGTTTTCCATGGTACAGGGAAGATTAGATAGTCCCTCTTACCACAAGTTCATGAAAGTGTGTTAGACATGGAGGTGCCTAATATCCCACTAACACAGTACTCTATTCCTCTCTCTCTCTGCAGGAGGAGCTGGACCTGTCAGGGAAACACAGGGAAGTCATGTTCGCCCTGCCAGCTGAAAAAAAATGGCAGATGTACTGCAGCAAGAAGAAGGTAAGTTTAAGGCCACTTGACTAGTAGTTAGTATGCATGTAACCTCCATGTGTTGTTTTGTTTCTGTCTGTACTGTGTTTGCTTGAGATAGAGAGTGTGTGTGTGTGTGTGTGTGTGTGTGTGTGTGTGTGTGTGTGTGTGTGTGTGTGTGTGTGTGTGTGCACATCTCTCTCTGTGTGCATTAGCTACAGGATCTAGAGGGAATGTCTGCTGAGCTCTGCTAGTGTTTGGAAAATATTTTCATTGCGATTTAAACAAATGAGCTGGTTTTGCAGCTGGACTGCGAGAGAGTGAGAGAAGAGGGAGGGAGAGGGAGAGGGAGGGAGAAAGTGGGGGGAGGGAGGGAGGGGAAGAGAGAAAGGGGAGGGGAGGGAGGGAGAGGGGGAGAGAGTGGGTGGAAGAGGGAGGGAGAGGGGGATGGAAAGATGGAAAGAGAGAGCAGTGTGATAGAGAGATGGTGAGAGAGAGGGTTAGTGAGTGGTCAGGCAGCGAGAGAGAGAGACGGTGAGAGAGAGGGTGAGTGAGTGGTCAGGCAGCGAGAGAGAGAGCAGATCTACTGTATCCTCTCAGTCTCGGTGAAAGAGCTCTTTTATCATTGCTGCCAGACAAAACATGGGGCCAACACAGCCCCAGTCCCCCTCCATTCCCCACCTCCGTGCCCTAACCCCAATTCAGCCTAGTCAACACATCAAAGCCCTCCGCTGGTGTTGCAGTGCTCTAACAGGAACTTAACCCCAGCATTGGGGAGTTGTGCTGTTCCCTTTTAATGGATTGGATACATTTCCTGGAAGGACGTTCTCATCTGTCATGACCGACTGTAGCTCATAAATCTCACAAGTGAATATATGAATATAGAAGACTGGCCGTATTAAAGTACATACATACTGAGGTCACGCCTCCAACACACAGACCTAACCTAAACGATAAAGTTTTATCCAGTGAGGTATTTCATGGGATTGACTTCATAAAGGATAGGGTTTGGCTGAATGTGAGGTCCCCCCTGGTCTGTAAAAGCTCTGTAATTGGTGGGTTTCTGTTGTCTGGCATGTCCTGCCCTGTAAGACCACGTTGAGAGAGAGCGAGAGAGTACTGCAGTGCTGCCATAGAAACGCCAGTGCAGCTGCTGTTTGTTCGAGCAGTAGGCAGCTGTCTTTCCATGTTGTGTGCTGAGTGGCGTTGCCAGTAGCCAATAGCAGGTGTTGGGCTCTCCGAGCCAAGGTAGCACTTATTCACTTCCTGTCATATTACATAACATTTCATGTCCAGCGTACACTCTAGTAAGGGAACTTACTGGGGTCAACATCTTGTTTCAGTAACATCACGGTTCTCACCTAGACTGATATCCAAACTACTCTGTTTCACTATTGCTGATCGGTGAAGTGACACAATAGTGAAATCAAGCAATATTCAGTTTGGATTGTAGACTAGATCTCATCCCCACTTTACCTGAATCTACCAGCCCCAACTGCCAAGGTGGTCAATGTTTTTTTTTTTTGTTGCGTTCTCTGTGATGTCTTACTGACCTACAAAGAGAGCCCCAGCTTTACCAGTCTTCCAGTAAGTACTGGAGATATAGCAGCATAGTGGTCACTACTACTGACCTCATTCCAGCTGACCCACTCCTTCTCTTGGACAACTCATGAGCATTGTTTGGCCTCCGTCTGTGAGTGTATCCCTGGCTTGTATCTATGGTCCTGCACTGGACTTTCTGTGGTTCATGATGGATGCTAATCAATGTACGCCTTGCTACCACACAGCTGTGACCTTCATGGTGTCCAACTGGACCCTCACACATCAGGGAATTGGTGATTGGAGCATAGTGATTGCTTTAAGGCCCTCTCTTTCCCTTAAGGGATATTAGTTTTGAATGAAGATCTACTCAACCATTTAATAAATCCAGCTGCCTGAAATATAGCCTGGTTCCATCCTTATAATCTCATTGGTCATGTGATGAGGATGGATGGGAGTCTGAGTTACTATCCCCTCATCAGGGTGAGATAGATCCAGCTCCTTTGTTTTCACAGAGGATGTGTCTGCTTTATGGACCCCTTTAATGGGATATTGTGTTGACATTTACTAAGCCTGTGAGAAAAGCCACTCTGTGGAGAGATAGATCAGCTGGGTAGTTAAATGAAGAGGCCTCAGCTCAAGTACCTAACCACACCTGTGGGGGCTTCAATTACAAGGAGACTGCACAATAATGGAACTAGAGAACTGAATTCAGCTGCCTTCAGCTGTCTGAGTTCAGCTGCCTGAAATATAGCCTGGTTCCATCCTTATAATCTCATTGCTCATGTGATGAGGATGGATGGGAGTCTGAGTTACTATCCCCTCATCAGGAAGAAAGAAATGGCATCTGGAAGAGTTTTCTCTTTTAAAATGATTGTGGAAGAATGTTTGAGAACATGTGGAAGGAAGGCTGGTCTCAATAGATGTCTTGTCCTGGTCATTGTAGTGAATGTACGATGGCATTGTTTCAGAACATCAACCTTTATAGAAAGCAAATGCTACCATCTGTTGAGAACCCATAACTAAGGAGGGAGAAGGCATGTACTGGACATCACTCTAGACTGTTCATGCTCAGCCAAAAACCTCAGACAAAATGGACCACTTGAGCCTAATTCCTCTCCAGCAATACATAGGGGATTTATGAGAATCTCTGAGCTGAGCTAAGGCTACACAGAAACCTTATACAGTATATGTGAGACAGAGAGCCAGGTGAGAGTCTGAGAGTACATATATATTGGCTCATTCATCCCCCTCCTCTCCCCTGTAACTATTCCCCAGGTCGTTGCTGCAAATGAGAACGTGTTCTCAGTCAACTTACCTGGTAAAATAACGGTAAAATAAAAATAAATAAATAAAATATGGTGTGGTTGTGGTCTCAAAGAGAGACTGGGCTGGAAATGACTGAGGGCAGTCCAGTTCACACACTTCCATTGTCACTGGAAGGAGTTCCGCAGCAATTACACACTAGTGGGTTGGGTTATATGGGGGTTATTAGGCCTTGAATGACTGCTCTGTTCTCAGGATTTGTGCTGTACTGTTCAATACATGGTTTGGATGTCAGGATAATATGATGATATGATGGTCAAGGGAAATGTAGGAGTTCATGTGGTGGTGGTGGAGGAAGGTGTGTGTGTGTGTGTGTGTGTGTGTGTGTGTGTGTGTGTGTGTGTGTGTGTGTGTGTGTGTGTGTGTGTGTGTGTGTGTGTGTGTGTGTGTGTGTGTGTGTGTGTGTGTGTGTGTGTGTGTGTGTGTGTGTGTGTGTGTGTGTGTGTGTGTGTGTGTGAACGTGTTTGTGTGTGAACGTGTTTGTGTGTGAACGTGTTTGTGTTGTATCTAACCCTTTGACTGTCTGTTTTCAGGAGGGAGAAGAGAGCAAGGGTGCGACTAGCTGGCCAGAGTTCTACATCGACCAATTGAATTCCATGGCTGCTGTAAGTGTCCTTCTCCCCTCATCAAATACCCAATATGTACTTGACAATCAAAGCTAACCATGCAGATGCAAAACAATAACGCACAACAACCAGCCAACCATGAAGACATGCTGTAGTCATGTGATTTTGGTGTTCCACTTGCCGCTACGGGTATCTCTCTAAAAGCTTATGATCTGATGCTAAATCTTTGGGAAATTGGAGTAAATTAGGGGGGTAATATCAATTAGTTTTATAGGTTTGCCTGGAGGGGGATCTCTGTGTGTGTCTTTTTTTAACGCTAGATATGTCTCACATCTGTAAACAACTATGAAAACCCTCACAGTGTATATAAGTCAAAGATACCTTTATTTAGTATTACCTTTATTTAACCTGGTAAGGTGTTGATAATGATGACCTGAGAAGGCTTGTCCACCTGAACATGCACTATTTGACAAGCTGGTGAAGTTCATCTATGTTTCCTCAATGTGTTCTCACACCTTGGAGGTGTGGTGTTAAATCTCCACACACTTTCTCTGGAGCTGGGGCAGTAGCCCTGGAAGGGGGAACCCTGTGGGCTAATTGATTATATTTTCCCAGGGCAGTAGAATAGCACTAGGGCTGGCAGGTGAGAGGTTCTAGTTGGATCCCTAACCTCTAACTGTTACCACAGCGTGTAGCCTGCTCCAGACCCTGTAGAGGAAATTAACTCCAGTCATGTATCCATGAAGGAACTACCGGTGGGCCACTGGGATAATGGGATAAGAGCTGCCTGCTGTTGGTCTACAGCCAGGGATACTAGCTTACTGAGCAGGTTCCTTCCCAGCACCGTGAATCATAGGTCAAAGTTAATCCGGCCTGGGAACAAAGAGAGAACCGTAATGGTCCTAGAACAGAGCCTTGCAGGACATCCTTTGAGTTTGATAAGTGAGTACATTGTCATTGAGTCTTCTCGTCTAACAAGTTTTCTCAATGTTTTCATCAACAGAGGAAGACTCTTATTGCGCTGGAAAAGGAGGATGAGGAAGAGAGGAACAAGACCATAGAGAGCTTGAAGACCGCTCTAAGGACTCAACCAATGAGGTATACCAGTTACACTGACACACTCATGCTCCTTTTCATGCATACTTGTTCTCATATGCATGCATTCAGTTATGATGTGCGCTATGTACACTATGTGTTTGTGAAACCAAAGGCAGAAAACTAAAGAATTGCAGTGCGACGTTACTGCACTGGATAGCCTTGCTTGTGAGATGGACCTATTGTAATAATATCCATGTAGATCACATGATATAGAGTTTCCTTTTCTTTTTTGAGTCATTAATTATGATAAACTCATATTCTATTTTCTATAAGTCATAATAGAGGATGACAAATCAAATGTTATTTGTCACATGTTTCGTAAACAACAGGTGTAGACTAACAGTGAAATGCGTACTTACGGGCCCTTCCCAACAATGCAGAGAGTGCCTTAGTGAGTCTGCTATTTGCACAAAGGAGGATAGCTTAATTCACTGTGCTCAGAGTCTCCCAGAGTCCAATTATTGTCATTAGAGTGATATAATATGATTCATCAGTAGGCTAGACTTTGTGTTGAGAGCCATTCAACAGCCCCAGCTCATCTGCTGTCACTTCCCTCTCCAGTCCAAACACCACTGCATTAATATGATATTACAGCCCTGTAGCCCACACTTAGTAGACTAGCCCGACACACGTGGCGTAATACGTCTTCTTCTTAAGGTCCTCCAGAGGTTAGGTCAACACTGCCCTTCTCACCTTTGACCTCTAACCCGTAGTAGTCTATCACCAATGAGCTTTCTCTGTTTTCCTCCATCCTGTGTTATTGTGCTAAATGGTGCTTGACTGCTGGCTAAAGATGTTTATTTTGCCACTGTTCAATTCTACTGGCTTATATTGAACACGCATACGAACAGATGCACACACACACACCCATACACCTGTCAAGCCCCCCCTCCCAGCAGTTTCACTAATGTATATAGCTTGTTTGATATTGCCATCTCCCTCATTTTCTAATGAAACCCAGTCAACTATGAAATTCGTTTCTCGTCAAAGTAAAAGAGGAGAGTAGTAGGCACTGATTGTGTATTGTTCAGGAACAGAATGTGATTTATAGTAAACGTTATCTGTTTCTGGGTGCATTCAAAATTGCACCCTATTCTCTACGTAGTGCACTACATTTGACCAGGGCCTATACGGCTCTGGTCAAAAATAGTGTACTACATAGCAAATAGGGTGCCATTTCGATGCCGCCTCTGTCTCTGACCTTTTTAACCTCAAACCTCCTCTTCCTTTAAAGGTTTGTGACGCGGTTCATCGACCTGGACGGCCTAACCTGCATCCTGAACTTCCTGAAGAGCATGGACTACGACACCACCGAGTCCCAGATCCACACGTCGCTGATCGGCTGCATCAAGGCCCTGATGAACAACTCCCAGGGGCGCTCCCACGTGCTCTCCCACACAGAGAGCATCAACATCATCGCCCAGAGCCTGGCCACTGAGAACGTCAAGACCAAGGTGGCGGTGCTGGAGATCATGGGTGCTGTCTGTCTGGTGCCAGGAGGCCACAGGAAGATCCTGGAGGCCATGCTGCACTACCAGAAGTTTGCCTGCGAGAGGACTCGCTTCCAGGTGGAGGGACAGACTCCTATACCACATAGACACCACTGTAGCCAAGCGTTCCCTTGGGATTTTCACACTGTAATGTGTTACCCCAAGGCTTTCCTTAACACTGTGTTAAGACTGACCCAGAGTTGTGTTTCATGGTCTCAATCACTCAACATATTGAACTTTCAGGCGTTACTCTAAATAGTTTTGTGTTTACGACCACAGCAAAGTTTTTCTCATGTCCATACACCAAGAGTAACAATGTCTTTACTGATGCTTATTCCTTCTTTCTGTCCTTTTCTCCTGTCTTAGACTCTGCTGAATGACCTGGACAGGAGTACGGGGCGCTACAGGGACGAGGTCAACCTGAAAACAGCCATCATGTCCTTCATCAATGCAGTGCTCAGTCAGGGAGCAGGGGAGGTGAGTGCTCCTCTTCCTCTCTAAGTCTTTACCCTCTTATAGTCGTGTTGGTTGTCTTCAGAGAGTCTAACTGCTATGTGTACTGTACTCCGCAGTCAAGCTTTGAGTTCAGAATTCACCTGAGGTACGAGTTCCTTATGTTGGGCATCCAGCCAGTCATCGATAAACTGAGGTCCCACGACAACTCAACGTTAGACAGGTGAGTGAAGTCAAGACTGGTATACTACATTTCAGATCTAGACCACACTGTCATACCCAACTGCAGTAGATTGTGTCTGACCATGAGGTGTTTGTTGTCTTCTAGGCATTTGGACTTCTTTGAGATGCTGAGAAACGAGGATGAACTGTCGTTGGCAAAACGCTTTGACACTGTGAGTAACGATTGACCTGTACAGTACATGTAGTTTACAATGGTCACTTCTCTGTTCACTAGTTCTAATATCACATTGTTGTTGTTGTTGCAGGTGCACATTGACACAAAAAGTGCCACGCAAGTGTTTGAACTCATAAAGAAGAAGATGAGCCACACAGATGCACACCCGCACTTTATATCTGTCTTACAGCACTGTCTCCTTATGCCTTGTAAGTGCTGCCTGCCTGCCGTTCGCCTTTTCTCTAAAGTTGTTTGAGTTCACCAAGAGTCTACAGGCCTCTCCTCATTTTAAATATTTGAGAACTGGACTGTTTTTTTTCTTCTAGGCATCCGAAGTGGTAATAAATCTGTGTTTTTAGTGCCTTTTTAGGACGGCAGTTAAAATGATGTCCTCTCTAGGTAGTTCTAAATATCTGGAAATGATTGTTGGAATTCCGCCCATGTGAGGTATTTCTATCTAGAAGGTGTTCTATCTGTCGATAAGAACTTTCTACATTATAGCGGTAATGTTGTTCCTCCACATTGCATTAGCTGTGGGTATGTTGGCCTGAGGGAGCTGACTTCAGACTGATCTCTCCACTTAGACTATCCCCTAATGTGTTGCTATGTGTATGGTACTGTTTCCCAGACATGGATTTAGCCTAGTACTGGACTAAGAAGCACTCTCAATGGACAATCTCCATTGAACATGCTTTTTACTCCAGGACTAGACTTAGTTTGTGTTCAGGAACCCGGCCCTAGATGTTCATTGTTGCATATGCATTGGCTGGTGCAATCAAATTTCCATTTTTTGTATTAATAAAGTGCTCTCCTCTTTTCTCTCAGACAAGCGTAGTGGGAACACGGTGCAGTACTGGCTCCTCCTGGACCGCATCGTCCAGCAGATCGTCCTTCAGAACGACAAAGGTCACGACCCTGACGTCACCCCTCTGGAGAACTTCAACGTGAAGAACGTGGTGCGAATGTGAGTGAGAGGAGAGGAACGAGAGGGGTATAAATGTTTTGACATGTCTGAGTCAGTTTGACGTCCTCCCCACCTCGCACGGCAGAGCACCGACTGTCATCATCGTAAATCTCCATGTGTTATTTAACATGCTTCGTTCTAGAAATGGCTTTAAACCCAAATATGGGGATCAAGACAAAAATCTGTACTGTATATTTACTCATGAGTTCATCTTATCCTAGGCTTAATACAGTGGCCATAATCATAATCAATCTTGATCAAGGTACTGTACATCACAAATGCTAAATGTAAATCAACATTTCTATGTATCTATATTTCCCATGATCTCCTTCATTTTACAATCCTTTTCAATACTATCTGCTGGTCTAGCATGAATACCCTGATCCCTTAATACTTGCCACAAATCAGCAAGTCATTTTGTGGATTTTACAGGGATTTTCATAATTTGTTTTTGGAAATATAATCCCGAACTCATAATCCATAATGAAAGTGCTTTGATCTGTTTTTTGGATGAGGAAGTCAGTGAGATGTACATTTCCAAACACACATAGACAGAAACATCAGTCAACCCCCCGCAGCTGCTTCTTGCAAATCTCAATCAGACTCTGGGTATAAAGTCTGACTGTCTCTGGGTATAAAGTCTGACTGTCTCTGGGTATAAAGTCTGACTGTCTCTGGGTAGGTTTAGAAGAAGCTTTCAGGTTCCCTGTTGTTAACTCTGATCACCAATGACTTGTCTAATGAATCTGTTTTTATAACTGAGCCTATGCCTAACCTCAGTGGGATGTAATGCCTAGTGGGATTGTGCAGTGGTGTTGTGATGTCTTAATACCTCAGATACCGAGCCTAACCTCCTGTGTTGTACTGCTCAGGCTGGTCAACGAGAATGAAGTCAAACAGTGGAAAGAACAGGCGGAGAAAATGAGAAAAGGTACGAACACTAATGATCTCTGGTTTCTATTAGCGATGGAACTATCTGAAGGCAGAACCTTCTGCACTGTGTATCATCATACTGCTGACTGATCTGGTATGATCTGGTTTGATCTGATCTGGTATGGTCTGGTTTGATCTGATCTGGTATGGTCTGGTATGATCTGGTTTGATCTGATCTGGTATGGTCTGGTATGATCTGGTTTGATCTGATCTGGTTTGATCTGATCTGATCTGGTTTCTCAGAGCACCATGAGCTGCAGCAGAAGTTTGACAAGAAGGAACGCGAGTGTGACGCCAAGACCCAGGAGAAGGAGGACATGATGCAGACGCTGAATAAGATGAAGGAGAAGCTGGAGAAAGAGTCCAGCGAGCACAAACAGGTCAAGCAGCAAGTGGCCGACCTCTCCGCCCAGCTGCATGACCTCAGCACTGTACGTTTGTTTGTTTGCTTGTTTAGCTCACAATAGGGCTAATCTTCCAAGATTCCATGGAAAATTCAATAGCATTAGAAATTGCATTGTAATTTTACATTACACAATCACATCTTTACATCCTCCTTCTTCCTTTAGCTTTTCCAATCATGAATAAATGCACAATGTTTTGGTTATGGCACAGTTGAACGTCAAACATGGCCTCTGTCCTCGTAGTCTGTTCCCAGATCTGTTTATACTGTCTTGCGAACTCCTATTGACATTGTCATGCTAAACAACAACCATAGGAGTTGGCTATACAGCACAACAGATTTGGGACCAGGCTAATGTCTTCCTTCGGATTTATTTGACAATATAAAAACTCAAATACAACCACAAATGTGGATACAATGCAACAAAAACCTTTGAGGAGAAAACGTTAAAAACATATTTGTATTGTGGTTCTCTTCAAACATCAAACAAACACATTCACAGCTAAAAGCTGAATTGATGTAAACAACACATGGCCTAAATAATTCAACTGTGCAAAGACCAAAATAATAACACATTTTGAATAGTCCTCCAGATGACTGCCGTGGTTGCTGTCCTTGGTAAATAGCTTGCAAAACTAGCTAGCCAGCGTCCTTCACTGTCCAAACCGCATGGTTTTCCCCTTAGCTCAGTTCAGTTTGGGAGCGGATACACAGGATGTTTGGTTAGAGCACAGTTAGACATGAACATCCACACAACAACATTGCCTTGTGATGTTCTTCCAAGTCAATATATGTTGATTGGAGCTGTTGTAGTTAGAACAGAGAGTTTCTAGGATTTCCATGATGGAACATAGAAAATATTGTAGTACATCCAGTGTTAATCGATTGTACATCCCAATGTCTCCCATCATTTTCAGAGGCCAAATCCAAGTGTTCCTGGTGGTCCTCCATTCATACCTGGGGCCCCTGGAGGTCCCACAGCACCCCCTCCCATGCAGGCTGGCATGATCCCAGCCCCTCTACCACTCACTCAGGGCATGCCTCCACCGCCACCCCCTCCACCCCCTCCACCCGGTGGACCCCCACCTCCTCCGGGCATGGCTCCCTTCGGTCTCCCTCCTCCCCCTGGAGCGCCAATGGGACCTGGTCTGAAGAAGAAGAATATCCCCCAGCCTTCCAACCCACTCAAGTCATTCAACTGGGCTAAACTGGCTGAGGTCAGTGAGTGCTGCTTAGTCAGGTACCCTATTCCATATAAAGTGCACTACTTTTGACCAGAGCCCTATGGACTCTGGTCAAAATGAATGCACTTAATAGGGAATAGGGTGCCATTTGGGACATAGCCTGTAAATTAGGTGTTTTGTGGGTCTCTGTCTATAACAGAGATAGTGATTGTTGTGCTGCTGAGGCAGACAGAAACTAGTGTTTTTGTAGCTACACCTCAGAGTGGCCAGGGGGAATGAAGGATAAGGATGGCCCAATGCTTTATCTCTTGCATTGTTTGCACAATGGCATAAAATCAATATAGCAAACAAGCCCTGGGTGTGTTTTTATGTTGTTGTTGTAACCTCTAAAGTTTCAGGGGTGTATGGCCTGTGTTCTAGTTGAATAAGCTTTTACAGTCTTAGTTATGGATGGGGGCTGTTTTGTTTTGTTGCAGAATAAGCTGGAGGGCACTGTGTGGACGGACGTCGATGACATAAATGTTTTCAAAATCCTGGACCTTGAGGACATCGAGAAGACCTTCTCTGCATACCAGAGACAGCAGGTACAGTTTAACACCTAAATACCAAAGTATTACTGTAGGGAAATGGCATTTCAGTACATAGCAATTCACCCTTAAGGACAGGACACAAGACCCCAAATCACTTCTTAACAATTTGCATAAAACTATTCGGAGCGTTTCCAAGGCCACCGACCATGCTGTTCCAACAAACACTGCTTACTAGTGATAAACACATGCATGCCATTGCACTCCATAACTGAATGCTTCCAGCAGCACTTCTCAACACTTTGTCTGGAACTGGCTCAGAAGGATATCAGGCCATTACAGTGCTTTTTTTTATAGCCTGGTCTCAGATCGGTTTGTGCTGTCTTGCCAACTCCTAGGATGACAATGACCATAAGGATTGGCAAGACAGCACAAACAGATCTGGGACCAGGCTATCTTTTTTAGGTCTGTTCAAACTAGTCATCTACCTTGTGAGTGTTACAGGGAACCAGACAGAACAGGAATGTTTACAACAGGAAGTAGCCATGCTGATAACGTGGTCCTTGGATAGTTTACTAGTGCTTCATGAGAAGCGTGGCATATTTCACTAAGCCTCTATATGTCCACATTGTCTATGGTGTTCAATTGAAATCATCCAGATAGCTTTTCCCATAACCAACCTAATAAGACTGTGATTATAAAGGTTAGACTAGGGCCCTATTTCCATTACTAACTGCCCTTAATGGTACAAATAATGTTGCATGGAATTCCTTTTGTCGTATAAGGACTTTATGAGTTTTAAGCCATGCTCTTCATGTGTCTGCACACAGTTATTTGCATCTCTGACTCACTCTGCTACTCAGGATTCTGCTTGTCCTCACAAACAAATGCGTCACTGATCTGCTGAGCTGGCCCTTTTTGCTGTAATTCACCATACATAGCCTACTGCATCTTGTAATTAATAATAATGAATGCTGCATCTTCCTTGCTTCCTGCCCACCCTCCTGTTTAGGACTTCTTAACATTGAACAATAAGGTGAGTGACCTCTGACCTCTCTATGTGACCTTTACCCTGATCTGCCTCTGCAACGTGTCTGTCTTAATGCTCGCTATAGTCCTTCATCGTACGCCGCTCTCTCTCTCGCTCTCTCTCTCTCACTCGACTCTGTCCTCTTTATGTCTGCATGGGGATTGGTGGGTGTGTGTGTGTGTGTGTGTGTGTGTCTGTGTCCGTAGGTGAAATACTTGTGAAAGCCATGTCTTCCTGTAGCCTCTGTGTTTCTGTGGATTCATTCTTTCAGTCAAGTCTTTTTAGAATATACTTCTTAACACACCACCACGTTGTTTGAATGAACTATTTCAGTTTTATTGGTTACCATTTCAAGATGTTTCTGTGCATAATTAGCCAAATTGGTTTTGTGGCACGCAATCAATTCTGCAAGCAGCTGGAGTCTTGCAACTATAAAAAGTGCCAGATATCCGTTTTCCAAAAACAAATCTCTCCTGTATTCTTTGAGTGAAGCCCCCCCAAATAAAAACAAGCACTTATTCGCCAAACACACCATTTCACACAGCCTGTTTCCCAGCTGTCCTCCATTTGGCAGTTTCATATGCTGACCCAGTCAGAGGAACAATTTTCTATTTTATGTTCATACTGTGTGTCTCCTGTGCATCCTGGGCATTTGTTAAGGTTGATGGTGCATGCATATGGGTATTGTGTCAAGTATTGTTGTGTGTGTGTGTGTGTGTCACTATCTGGTGTCTATTTGCCTGTTGCTGACCGGTTACTATGCACCATAGTTTTTTATGGAGATAATATGAGACAGCAGGTGGGGAAATGGAAGAAGCCTTAATAAAAATACTTGTTCCTATTGCTGTGTTCAACAGCTAAAATGAATGCAGGTGTGAGTCAGCCACAGCCCTCCACCAAACAGCCTTGGGGCACTGTTATTCATGGACCGTATTCATTAGGAACAAAATGAGAACTGACTGAAACAGGGAGGGATTACATGGACTTGTATCATTAAAAAAAACTCATTTTTGTTTTCCGTTGCAAAACATTTTGCTGAGTGTGCCCTAATGAATACAACCCTGGTGTACTGGGTGTGGCTCTTTCTCCCAGAGAGAGTATTATTAAGGTCATGTAGTCACAAGCTTTTGCTGCGTTCAGCAAATACTGCATCCAAAAGTGCTTAAGTGTGATGAATGATATACATTTGTGTGTTTATTAAACAGTAACGCAGTCAAACTCTGGCTCTGTTAGTGTGTCATTTAAGGTCATATACAGTAGTGCAACAAGACATTGTTGTGTTCTGCACGCGAGCCTTCATCCAAAAGTGCCTAAGTATGATAAATGATATAATACTGTGTGTTTATATGAACGCAACGTGAAGTTCAGCTGTTGGATGTTATCCACTGAGTATTACTGTTCATGTTCCAACTCTTCCCTCCCTCCCAAATGTTCTCCATCCAGAAAGAGTCTGAAGATGACACAGTGACCTCCAAGAAGGTCAAGGAGCTGTCAGTCATCGACGGTCGCAGAGCCCAGAACTGTAACATCCTCCTCTCTCGGTTAGTAATTGACAGTTTCTACCCCATGACATCATAGCAGAAGTATGTCCTACTTATATTAGTGGACATCACTTATTGTGATTGTATCCATCTAGTGAGTGCTTTAAATGGCTCTCTCCACACACACACGCATGTATGCAAACACATGTACACACACACACACACACACACACACACACACACACACACACACACACACACACACACACACACACACACACACACACACACACACACACACACACACACACACACACACACACACACACACACACAGACATCTGTTACTGTACACAGCCAAGTTACATTAAATGCAGATTTACTCTACCATTTGGGCAATTCTGTATTTACATCAACTTCGACTCGAGTTGAGGGAAACTGTTTTATAATTGACAATGTGTTTAAGCATCAAGTGCAGCCAATAATGATATATGTATTTTTGTAATGGAATGATGTTGGTCAGGAACTACAGTACCAGTCAAAAGTTTGGACACACCTACTCATTCAAGGGTTTTTCTTTATTTTGAAAAATATTTACATTGTAGAATAATAGTGAGGACATCAAAACTATGAAATAACACATATGGAATCATGTAGTAACCAAAAAAGTGTTAAACAAATCCAATATATTTTATATTTCAGATTCTTCAAAGTAGCCACCATTTGCCTTGATGACAGCTTTACACACTCTTGACATTCTTTCAATCAGCTTCACATGGAAGCTGAGCTCTTGTTGGCTGCTTTTCCTTCACTCTGCAGTCCAACTCATCCCAAACCATCACATTTGGGTTGAGGTCGGGTGATTGTGGCGGCCAGGTCATCTGATGCAGCATTCCATCACTTCAAATAGCCCTTACACAGCCTGGAGGTGTGTTGGGTCATTGTCCTGTTGAAAAACAAATGATAGTCCCACTAAGCGCCAACCAGATGGGATGGCGCATTGCTGCAGAATGCTGTGGTAGCCATGCTGGTTAAGTGTACCTTTAATTAAATAAATCACAGACAGTGTCATCAGCAAAGCATCCCCATTCCTCCTCCATGTTTCATGGTGCGAACCACACATCCGGAGATCATTCGCTTACCTACTCTCCGTCTCACAAAGACACTGCGGTCGGAACCAAAAATCTCAAATTTGGACTCATCAGACCAAAAGACATCTTTCCACCGGTCTAATGTCCATTGCTCATGTTTCTTGGCCAAAGCGAATCTCTTCTTCTTATTTGTGTCCTTTAGTATTGGTTTCTTTGCAGCAATTCGACCATGAAGGCCTGATTCACACAGTCTCTTATTTGAGCTGCAATTTCTGAGGCTGGTACCTCTGCTGCAGAGGATAAGTTCATTAGAGTTAACTCTGGGTCTTCCTTTCTTGTGGCGGTCCTCATGAGAGCCAGTTTCATCATGGCGCTTGATGGTTTTTGCGACTGCACTTGAAGAAACTTTCAAAGTTCTTGAAATTTTCCTGAATGACTGACCATGTCTTAAAGTAATGATGGACTGATGTTTCTCTTTGCTTATGTGAGCTGTTCTTGCCATAATATGGACTTGGTATTTTACCAAGTAGGGCTATCTTCTGTATACCAGCCCTACCTTGTCACAACACAACTCAAACGCATTAAAAAGGATAGATATTCCAAAAATGGAACTGTTAACAAGGCACACCTGTAAATTGAAATTCATTCCAGATGACTACCTCATGAAGCTGGTTGAGAGAATGCCAAGGGTGTGGGGTGAGAGAATACCAAGAGTGTGCAAAGCTGTCATCAAGGCAAAGGGTGGCTACTTTGGAGAATCTAAAATCTAAAATATTTTGATTTGTTTAACTCTTTTTGGTTACTACATGATTGCACGTGTGTTGTTTCATAGTGTTGATGTCTTCATTACTATTCTACAATGCAGAAAATAGTAAAAATAAAGAAAAGCTCTGGAATGAGTAAGTGTGTCCAAACTGTTGACTAGTACTGTATTTCCTGTTTCATTACTGTCCTCCCTGGTCTCCATGGCAGCAACCACAAACAAAGAGGCCTGTGTCTTTTCTACTAAGTTAATTTCATGTAGCTATCATTCTCAATTTAACAACTGTGAATGAAACTTCGAAGTTTAAGGGATTCAGCTATTTCTATTTCTTCCTGTCTCATTCAATTTTTGTGGTTACAAGTGGTGGTTCATTCCTGTTGCCAGCTTGCAGAACTGAAAATATTATCTTTCTGCAAAGTGGCATAAATGATGCATTTAACGTGCCTTTTCACTCTTAACCAACACATTGAATAAGGGATATATGTATTTAATAATATTGACATGACTGAACCTTAATTGCTCTGTCATTCGTGTGTGTCTAAATCATGCATGCTGACTGTGAGACATCCAAAGTCCTGTCAGAAAGCACCGTGGTTACGGTGGTAGGCTAGGGCTTCAGGCCTAGCTCCTTTAGAGCCTGGTATGTGTGTCTGTTTGTGTGTGTGTGTGGAGAGCTACCCTGTGTTTCTGCCCAAGTCTTTTGGAACCGTGTCTTCATTGGTTTCCTGGCACATTATGATTGTGTTGGTGTGCCAGTGGAGCCTCAGTTTTCAGGCTGTCTGCCACCTGCTATCTCTGGCTGGCTGGGGGCTAGTAGCTGGGACTTAAAACACCTGCTATCTCTGGCTGGCTGGGGGCTAGTAGTTGGGACTTAAAACAAATGCTATCTCTGACTGGCTGGGGGCTAGTAGCTGGGACTTAAAACACCTGCTATCTCTGGCTGGCTGGGGGCTAGTAGTTGGGACTTAAAACAAATGCTATCTCTGACTGGCTGGGGGCTAGTAGCTGGGACTTCCAGTTGAAGTCAGAAGTTTACATACACTTAGGTTGGAGTCATTAAAGCTCGTTTTTCAACCACTCCACAAATTTCTTGGTAATAACAAACTATAGTTTTGGCAAGTCGGTTAGGACATCTACTTTGTGCATGACACAAGTCATTTTCCCAACAATTGTTTACAGACAGATTATTTAACTTATAATTCACTGTATCACAATTCCAGTGGGTCAAAAGTTTACACACACTAAGTTGACTGTGCCTTTAAACAGCTTGGAAAATTCCAGAAAATGAAGGCATGGCTTTAGAAGCTTCTGGTAGGCTAATTTAAATTATTTGAGTCAATTGGAGGTGTACCTGTGGATGTTTGAGTTTGAGTTTGAGTTTATTTTTATTTTTACAGGGACAGTGCACATTAATCAACGTTTCAGTAAAAGTGCCGGTTTTAGCCAGCCGGCTAATTTTCAACCACAGTCCCTGGGCAGGTTATTAAAAACAATTACAATATAGACAATAGCAACATAGAACAAGCAAGACATAGCAACATAGGACAAGCAAGACATAGCATACAGACAGAGCAACATAGGACAAACAAGACGTAGCATACAGACAGAGCAACATAGAACAAAAAGCAGCAAGACAAAATTCATAAAAGCAACAAAGTGTTTCCACACCTTACAAGTTACAGACAACAGACATGGAAAGCGGCAACACACAGCTAGGGACCATGTTCACAAATCTGATTGACCTTTAGCCATGTCTTCAAGCATTTTGTGAAAGTGTGATATGTGGTGCAGTTATGTGTGTCTGATGGCAGTGTATTCCAGACATGGGAAGCTCTCACAGAGAATGCAGATTTACTAAAGGTGCTTTTCCTTAGGGGAACTATACAGTCACCTCTCATGGAAGACCTTGTGGATCTGCTGCCATATGTTTGGGTTTTCTGTTTAACAAAAATACTGAGTGGAGGGGGAGCCAAGCCATTTAGGATCTTGAATACAAGACATGCATCGGTGTATTGCACAAGATTTTCCCAACTCAAGAGCTCATGCTTTCTGAGGATGTGACAATGATGATGGCTATTGGCCTTCCGATCAAGCACTTTGAGAGCCTGTTTGTAGACGGACTGAATAGGTTTTAATGTTGTACAGCAAGCTTGGGCCCAACTAGTCAAGCAGTATTTTAAGTGGGGGAGTATCATAGATTTGAAGTACAGTTCTGCTACCTCTGTAGTCAAACAATTTCGTATAAATCGGAAATTAGCTAGGTTGAATTTGGTTATTTGAATTACCTTTTTCACATGCTTTTTAAAAGAGAGGTTGGAATCAAGTATGATGCCAAGGTACTTAAAATCAGATACCAACTGGAGCTTCTCCCCTGACACATAGACATCTGGCTCAGTAGCATCTGTTGCCCTCTTTGTGAAGAACATGCAAACAGTTTTTTTCACATTGAGATGCAAACACGAGTCACTGAGCCACTTTGTAACCTGGACCATTACAGTAGTGAGTTCTTGTGCAGCTTGTTGTTTGCTCTTTGCATGCACATATATCACTGTATCATCTGCATACATTTGAACTTCAGACCCAGTACAGACAGAAGGCAGATCATTAATGTACAGGCTGAACAGGAGGGGCCCCAGTATTGACCCTTGGGGCACGCCCACATCATAGCTAAGAGTGGGCGACAGCTCATTGCTCACTCTGACACACTGAGTTCTGCCTTCAAGGTATGATTTCATCCATCTCAAGGCATCAGGGGAAAAGTTGAACTTGGACAATTTTGTGATGAGAATCTCATGGTTAACAGTATCAAAAGCCTTCCTTAGGTCTAGAAACACAGCCCCAACAGCACCCCCTTTGTCCATCTTGGACTTCACATTTTCCAGAAGAAAGCAGTTGGCCGTTTCTGTGGAGTGTTTCGCTCTGAAGCCAAACTGCATGGAGTGTAATGTGAAGGGGCTGTTGTTGAGGTGGGCAATCAGTTGTTCTGCTACACACTTTTCAGCAACCTTTGACACCACAGGTAGTATACTAATGGGCCTGTAGTTACTCACGTCAGCAGGGTCGCCTGATTTAAAGATGGCCGTTATTATGGCCGACTTCCATACCCTTGGAAACACACCGAGACCAATAGATGTGTTGGTGACCTTAGTAATGGGGCCAATGAGTGACTCTTTGTAGTTTTTAAGAAAGGTAGAGTCCATCCCAAACACATCTTTGGCTTTAGAGTTCTTTAGTGAGCTAATCCCCTTGTTCACCTTTGACTCAGAAACCTCCCTTATGATGAAGACAGGTTGAGTGTCATTCACTAGCACTGAGCCCAAGAAACCAGTGGAGGGGTTCTGTGTCAGTACCCTGACAGAGTCAATAAAGTAGGAATTGAAGGCTATTGCTATTTCGACTGCATCCTGTGTTAGATTGTTATTCACCATGATTTCTAGTCTTTTTGCAGTGTTACTATGGTCTTTCCCTGTTAACTTTTTTAGATTCTCCCATATCAATTTAGAATTTCCCTTTGCTTCACCAATTATGTTAATAAAAAAGTTTGCCTTGGCCTGTCTGATTTCTTTCATCACCTTATTTCTCAACATGGTAAACCTACGTCTGTCATGCTCTAATTTAGATCTTAGGGCTATTTTTAGAGCATAATCTCGTTCTTTCATCAATTTCCAGATTTCTCCATTTAGCCAAGGAAGAGTGCTCTTTTGGCCAGGTTTGGATTTGATTTTCTTTAGGAAGCCATTTATTGTAGTCTGGATTGTGGATAGAAAAACCTGACTATCAGCTTCCACGTCTGTATAGGACAAGAGATCATTCCAGTTTATTCCCTTAATTGCTTTTTCAAAATAGTTTAATTCACTCTTAGGTATTCTTAGTTGATCCGGCTTTCTAACAGTAGAGAGGTTAAACCTGCTCTTAGACAGCTTTCTGGCTATAAGTGTCAGATTATGATCAGACAGCCCAGTAACCATATTGAATGATTTAGTCACTCTCTCTGGTTTATTACTGAACACCAAATCAATCTGTGTTTTAGAGCAACAAGTCACCCTGGTTGGCCCTTTAACTAGCTGTGTAAGGTCAAAGGTATTAGTGATCCGTTTGAGGGTTTTCCTACAACACTTGTCTTCATAATTAATGTTAAAATCTCCCATTAAGATGACCTCTTTCCCAAAATCACATTCCCTAAGCATGTTATTAAACTGATCAAAAAACACACTTTTGGTGGAAGGTGGCTTATACATTCCAATGAGGGTAAAAGACATTTGGGGAGACAGTGTAACGTTCAGGCCAATACATTCTAGTTCATTATCACATGACCACTCAATTTGTTTACATCGGATATGTTCTTTAATGTAAATCATCACACCCCCTCCTCTTCCTTCAATCCTGTCTCTCCTGAAAACATTGTAGCCAGGCACAATCAAAGCAGCATATGGAGAGTTTTTATGGAGCCATGTCTCTGAGAGGCAGAGAAAGTCAAGGTTGGAGTCTGTGAGTAGATGTTGAATTTGATCACTTTTTGGAATGACACTACGAATGTTCAAGTGCCCCCCTAGTAGTCCCTTGGGCTTAGCTCGTGGGTCCCAGATGACTCGAGAGTGATTGACACATTGAAAAAAGTAAAATTTTCTGTGTTTTCTGACGGCTGGGTTTAGGCCGTTTGGTTTCGTTTTGATTAGGGGCAGTTCGGTAGCGCAATTAACATTCCCTCCCGCCTGCACTGGATGCGGGGAACTAATTAAAACAGCTTGCGTACCAGAAGCAGAGTCAGGGATCGCATATAGCGACTCTGGTATGTTTGAAGAGTCAAAATCTATCCTGGAGCCGGGTGAGTCGAGAGAAACCATAGGACCACAGCACCCACCCACCTCCGGCGACGACATCCACCGCTCTACACTCCGGTGCGTATCGCTGGCTCGGTGATATTGGGCCCAGGATTGAGTTGCACATCCCCGGAGAGCAGGAGGGTAGTGAACAGGTAGTTTAACAGTTTCCGATAAATGTTGGACTTGTGTTTGTTACGCCTAAGCAGTTCAGTAGAATAAGGAGCGAGGTAGACTTGGCCATTATTCAGAACATTATGGTATGCTGTGTACTGTCCGCTCCCGTGGAACGGTGAACCAATGTGTTTGGTGTTGATATTCTCCGGTAGTAGACTGATTGTGTCATCCCAGCAAGGACGCACTGAGATTATCAGTAGAGCAGCTACATAACTGACAATCATGGCAGAGTACTGGAGATAAAACACAATTGCGCTTTAACTCTTTGCATGAGTTACTTAGCTGGGATCGGCGTACACCTGATGGTTTAGATAAAATTACAGCATTCGATTGAGAAGCGGCACCTGCTGCACCACCCTGTCTTCCGTCCGCCATTCCGTCCGCCATATTTCAAGGCCTACCTTCAAACTCAGTTGCTCTTTGCTTGACATCATGGGAAAATCAAAAGAAATCAACCAAGACCTCAGAAAACTAATTGTTGACATCCACAAGTCTGGTTCATCCTTGGGAGCAATTTCCAAACACCTGAAGGTACCACGTTCATCTATACAAACAATAGTATGCAAGTATAAACACCATGGGACCACGCAGCCGTCATACCGCTCAGGAAGGAGACACGTTCTGTCTCCTAGAGATGAACGTACTTTGGTGCGAAAAGTGCAAATCAATCCATCCCAGAACAACAGCAAAGGACTTTGTGAAGATGCTGGAGGAAACAGGTACAAACAGGTACAAAAGTATCTATATCCACAGTAAAACGAGTCCTATATCGACATAACCTGAAAGGCCGCTCAGCAAGGAAGAAGCCACTGCTCTAAAACTGCCATAAAAAAGCCAGACTACGGTTTGCAACTGCACATGGGGACAAAGATCATACTTTTTGGAGAATTGTCCTCTGGTCTGATGAAACAAAAATAGAACTGTTTGGCCATAATGACCATCATTATGTTTGGAGGAAAAAGGGGAGGATTGCAAGCCAAAGAACACCATCCCAACCGTGAAGCAAGGGGGTGGCAGCATCATGTTGTGGGGGTGCTTTGCTGCAGGAGGGACTGGTGCACTTCACAAAATAGATGGCATCATGAGGTAGGAAAATTATGTGGATATACTGAAGCAACATCTCAAGAGATCAGTCAGGAAGTTAAAGCTTGGTCGCAAATGAGTCTTCCATATTGACAAGGACCCCAAGCATACTTCCAAAGTTGTGGCAAAATGGCTTAAGGACAACAAAGGCAAGGTATTGGAGTGGCCATCACAAAGCCCTGATCTCGTCCTATAGAAAATGTGTGGGCAGAACTGTAAAAGCTTGTGTGAGCAAGGAGGCCTATAAACCTGACTCAGTTACACCAGCTCTGTCCGGAGGAACGGGACAATATTCACCCAACTTATTGTGGGAAGCATGTGGAAGGCTACCTGAAACGTTTGACCCAAGTTAAACAATTTCAAGGCAATGCTACCAAATACTAATTTAGTGTATGTAAACTTCTGACCCATTGGGAATGTGATAAAATAAATATAACCTGAAATAAATCATTCTCGCTACTATTATTCTGACATTTCACATTCTTAAAATAAAGTGGTGATCCTAACTGACCTAAGACAGGGATTTTTACTAGGATTAAATGTCAGGAATTGTGAAAAACTGAGTTTAAATGTATTTGGCTAAAATGTATGTAAACTTCTGACTTCAACTGTAAAACACTAACTCTTTGTTTCTGCAACTGCTAAAGGTTTGGGACAGGTTATTTAGCTTGTGACTCTCTCTTTATGACTGATACTCACAGGCCTTTTCAAAATGGATACTACAACTCTAAATTTACTTACAGATTTTTGTGTGAGGCGACACAAATAGAACAGTACATAACATGGATGCACTGTACATTACTGTTAAAACAAACTGTTACACATCAATAACAAGACATTAACTGGTAAAACTGGTGTCCTCTCCTATTGACCATTTTAGATGTAATGTACAGTAGTCCTCTGTGGTAATGATAATGCTGTTGTGTTGCAGGCTGAAGCTGACCAATGAGGAGATCAAGAGGGCCATCCTGACTATGGACGAACACGAGGATCTGCCCAAGGACATGCTGGAGCAGGTGGGCCCCCCTCTCACTCTCTGATACATCATGTAGTCGTCCTCTCTCTCCCTGATACAGCATGTAGCCCTCCTCTCTCTCTCTGATACATCATGTAGCCCTCCTCTCTCTCTCTGATACAGCATGTAGCCCTCCTCTCTCTATCTGATACAGCATGTAGCCCTCCTCTCTCTCTCTGATACAGCATGTAGCCCTCCTCTCTCTCTCTGATACAGCATGTAGCCCTCCTCTCTCTCTCTGATACATCATGTAGCCCTCCTCTCTCTCTCTGATACATCATGTAGCCCTCCTCTCTCTATCTGATACAGCATGTAGCCCTCCTCTCTCTCTCTGATACATCATGTAGCCCTCCTCTCTCTCTCTGATACAGCATGTAGCCCTCCTCTCTCTATCTGATACAGCATGTAGCCCTCCTCTCTCTATCTGATACAGCATGTAGCCCTCCTCTCTCTCTCTGATACATCATGTAGCCCTCCTCTCTCTCTCTGATACAGCATGTAGCCCCCCTCTCTCTATCTGATATATCATGTAGCCCTCCTCTCTCTCTCTGATACAGCATGTAGCCCTCCTCTCTCTCCCTGATACAGCATGTAGCCCCCCTCTCTCTATCTGATATATCATGTAGCCCTCCTCTCTCTCTCTGATACAGCATGTAGCCCTCCTATCACTCTCTGATACACCATGTAGCCCTCCTCTCTCTCTCTGATACACCATGTAGCCCTCCTCTCTCTCTCTGATACAGCATGTAGCCCTCCTCTCTCTATCTGATACACCATGTAGCCCTCCTCTCTCTATCTGATACACCATGTAGCCCTCCTCTCTCTCTCTGATACACCATGTAGCCCTCCTCTCTCTCTCTGATACATAATGTAGCCCTCCTCTCTCTCTCTGATACAGCATGTAGCCCTCCTCTCTCTCTCTGATACAGCATGTAGCCCTCATCTCTCACTCTCTGATACAGCATGTAGCCCTCCTCTCTCACTCTCTGATACAGCATGTAGCCCTCCTCTCTCTCTCTCTCTGATACAGCATGTAGCCCTCCTCTCTCACTCTCTGATACAGCATGTAGCCCTCCTCTCTCACTCTCTGATACAGCATGTAGCCCTCCTCTCTCTCACTCTCTGATACAGCATGTAGCCCTCCTCTCTCTCACTCTCTGATACAGCATGTAGCCCTCCTCTCTCACTCTCTGATACAGCATGTAGCCCTCCTCTCTCACTCTCTGATACAGCATGTAGCCCTCCTCTCTCTCTCTCTCTCTCTGATACATCATGTAGCCCTCCTCTCTCTCTCTCTCTCTCTGATACATCATGTAGCCCTCCTCTCTCTCTCTGATACAGCATGTAGCCCTCCTCTCTCTCTCTGATACAGCATGTAGCCCTCCTCTCTCTCTCTGATACAGCATGTAGTCCTCCTCTCTCTCTCTCTGATACATCATGTAGCCCTCCTCTCTCTCTCTCTCTGATACAGCATGTAGCCCTCCTCTCCTCTCACTCTCTGATACAGCATGTAGCCCTCCCCTCTCACTCTCTGATACATCATGTAGCCCCCCCCTCTCACTCTCTGATACAGCATGTAGCCCTCCTCTCTCTCTCACTCTCTGATACATCATGTAGCCCCCCCTCTCTCTCTCTCTGATACATCATGTAGCCCTCCTCCCTCTCACTCTCTGATACAGCATGTAGCCCTCCTCTCTCTCTCTCTGATACATCATGTAGCCCCCCTCTCTCTCTCTGATACAGCATGTAGCCCTCCTCTCTCACTCTCTGATACATCATGTAGCCCTCCTCTCTCTCTCTGATACAGCATGTAGCCCTCCTCTCTCTCTCTGATACAGCATGTAGCCCTCATCTCTCACTCTCTGATACAGCATGTAGCCCTCCTCTCTCACTCTCTGATACAGCATGTAGCCCTCCTCTCTCTCTCTCTCTGATACAGCATGTAGCCCTCCTCTCTCACTCTCTGATACAGCATGTAGCCCTCCTCTCTCACTCTCTGATACAGCATGTAGCCCTCCTCTCTCTCACTCTCTGATACAGCATGTAGCCCTCCTCTCTCTCACTCTCTGATACAGCATGTAGCCCTCCTCTCTCACTCTCTGATACAGCATGTAGCCCTCCTCTCTCTCTCTCTCTCTCTCTGATACATCATGTAGCCCTCCTCTCTCTCTCCCTCTCTCTCTCTCTGATACATCATGTAGCCCTCCTCTCTCTCTCTGATACAGCATGTAGCCCTCCTCTCGCTCTCTCTCTCTGATACAGCATGTAGCCCTCCTCTCTCTCTCTCTCTCTCTGATACAGCATGTAGCCCTCCTCTCTCTCTCTCTCTCTCTCTCTCTGATACATCATGTAGCCCTCCTCTCTCTCTCTGATACAGCATGTAGCCCTCCTCTCGCTCTCTCTCTCTGATACAGCATGTAGCCCTCCTCTCTCTCTCTCTCTCTCTCTGATACAGCATGTAGCCCTCCTCTCTCTCTCTCTCTCTGATGCATCATGTAGCCCTCCTCTCTCTCTCTCTCTCTCTGATGCATCATGTAGCCCTCCTCTCTCTCTCTCTCTCTCTCTGATACAGCATGTAGCCCCCCCCTCTCACTCTCTGATACAGCATGTAGCCCTCCTCTCTCTCTCTGATACAGCATGTAGCCCCCCCCTCTCACTCTCTGATACAGCATGTAGCCCTCCTCTCTCTCTCACTCTCTGATACATCATGTAGCCCCCCCCTCTCACTCTCTGATACAGCATGTAGCCCTCCTCTCTCTCTGATACAGCATGTAGCCCTCCTCTCTCTCTCTCTGATACATCATGTAGCCCCCCCCTCTCACTCTCTGATACAGCATGTAGCCCTCCTCTCTCTCTCTCTCTCTGATACATCATGTAGCCCCCCTCTCTCTCTCTGATACAGCATGTAGCCCCCCCCCTCTCTCTCTCTGATACATATTTTTTAGGGAGCCCTTTTCTGTTTCTACTCTGATTGTAGTACAGTACATAGGCCAAATGTATCACCATATTCCAGAGAATTCTGTAATCCAATGATTGCTTTGATGATGACTAACTGATGACATGTAATCGTAAAACTCCTCGTCCCCTTTTAACCTTCCCTCAAAACCGCTGAGCCTTCATGTTCTTTATCGCCCCATAACTATGACGATGACTAGGTGAAAAAGTATAGTATTTTCAAATAGATGTGAGTAATTGAAGGCTAATCGAGTTTTATAAGACTTTTCATTGCTATTGCTTTAATCTAGGGCCCTAATTAAAGAAAGTCTGCAGTGTTCATAGGGAGTGCGCTAGTGACGGAATGGAGCATTTGTAGTGGTGGGGCCCGGCCCGGCTGGCCTGGACGGCGGAGGATATTTAGCATGGTTTTAAAGCATCTGAATGCTGTTAGTGGGAATACTGCCTGACTGCCATGTCTGTTCTGAGTTCTGAAGAAAAATGTGTCCAGCTGCCAACCTAATCCATCTGTTCAATGGAACATGATCAAAGTTCTACGAGTTCTAGGTCTGAGTCATTTAAACATAATTTACATTCAGAGCGGCCATTTATTTCCAGCAGGAGATTACCACATCTCAGTGATAACTCTGCATGTCTTTTCAATGATAATAATTCATAATTGATTTGATTTCTATAGCGCTTTTCCAGATTGTCAAAGCTCTTTAGTTAGTAAGGGGTGAAACTCCCCATACCTGACATTTTGCGCCAGGAAGCTCATCACACATCAGCTATCACAGTGGAGAGAAGGGTATTAGTGTGTGGCTGTACAAGTTCTCTCTTGATAATTGTCCTGTTCCTGTCCAGCTGCTGAAGTTTGTCCCAGAGAAGAGTGACGTGGATCTCCTGGAGGAGCACAAGCATGAGCTGGACCGCATGGCCAAGGCTGACCGCTTCCTCTACGAGATGAGCAGGTAAGGACTTTGGTTCGGTATATTGACTTTCGGTACTGCTACATTGTGTAACACCACATTCCCAATAATAATAACATTTTATTTGTAATGCGCTTTTCAAACCCCCAAATTGCTAAAACCCCGCAGTGCTAGACACTATCCTCAGCATGTTGTTTGTTGGTATACTGTGGAAAATATTCAGCTGCTCTCGGATGACAATGGATGTTGACTTTAAAACTGCTTCTTCATTGTTAACATGTAGTCTTCATCAGTGCTTTTACTGTAACAACACGTTCTGTGTTAATAGTCTTGAATCAACGTTGCTGTTAACAGGAATTGACACACAGATCATTGTAGTACCACCAGCAGCATATGATAACAGCATGACACTCAGTGACGTGCTAGCTGGATGTCAACGTCTTTTAACACAAATCACTTTGGTATATCTACTGTAACTGCTGAGGGACATCACTGCCAGACATGAAGCTGTGACCCAGATCTGCCAGTGAAGGCCATTGGTCCTGACTGTGAGTACTTGGGGAGAGTAGAACGATTGGTATTGTTCTTTAGTGAATAAAATATACAGCACTGCATTTTGCCATGTGTAGGTCAAACAAATGTATTACCTTTTGGAGTGCTGTCCATGTAATTCACTATGGACTATAATTATGAGAATTCATCCCCCAACTAGTTTTAGAAGTATAATATGTGAGTGAGCAAATTTTTATTTCTTTAGGTTATTCTTTACCATGAGTCATGCTATCTGAGCTGAGGGGGAGCCTGTGGCTGAGGGGGAGCCTGTGGCTGAGGGGGAGCCTGTGGCGGAGGGGGAGCCTGTGGCGGAGGGGGAGCCTGTGGCGGAGGGGGAGCCTGTGGCGGAGGGGGAGCCTGTGGCGGAGGGGGAGCCTGTGGCGGAGGGGGAGGGGGAGCCTGTGGTTGAGGGGGAGGGGAGGCTGAGACTGTGGCTGAGGCGGGGGCTGTAGTTGAGACTGTGGTTGAGGGGGAGCCTGTGGCTGAGGGGGAGCCTGTGGTTGAGGGGGAGCCTGTGGTTGAGGGGGAGCCTGTGGCTGAGGGGGAGCCTGTGGCTGAGGGGGAGCCTGTGGTTGAGGGGGAGGGGAGCCTGTGGTTGAGACTATGGCTGAGTGAGAGGCTGTGGCTGAGTGAGAGGCTGTGGCTGAGTGAGAGGCTGTGGCTGAGTGAGAGGCTGTGGCTGAGTGAGAGGCTGTGGCTGAGTGAGAGGCTGTGGCTGAGTGAGAGGCTGTGGCTGAGTGAGAGGCTGTGGCTGAGTGAGAGGCTGTGGCTGAGTGAGAGGCTGTGGCTGAGTGGGAGGCTGTAGTTGAGACTGTGGTTGAGGGGGAGGCTGGTGCAAAGGTGGCGGCAAGCAGCTGAACTCTCCATGTAACTCTGTTGTTAATGAGTGAATATGAAACCTCCCTGGGGAGACATTCTCGGCTAGGGCAAAAAAAAGAAACCCCAGGGCTAGGTCTCACTGCAGTCCCTTTAATGGGCATTCCTCTACTGTGTTACAAATGAGGGTTGGATTACTAGATTACAGGAAAGGAAACGTATGACCAGGTGCCATTGTGAGTTTAGTACCAGCACAATTTTTTCCATGATGTATCAAGCCATTTACTATGGGAATAGAGACTTCCTTCCAGGATCTGAAGTCGTTTCTCCTTTTGTGTTTTGCCTTCCTGAAAACATTGAAGCTGAGGTAACAGAGTTTGGGCAGGGAGCAGGAATGGAGCTTCTTTATTCAATGTGCTCTGAGTTTTTCACGTTGGATATTTAATCCAGTAAAATCATTTGTGAAAGATGTATGTAAACTCCGCAAAAAAATAAACGTCCTGTCACTGTCAACTGCGTTTATTTTCAGCAAACTTAACATAACAAGATTCAACAACTAAGACGTAAACTGAACAAGTTCCACAGACATGTGACGAACAGAAATGGAATAATATGTCCCTGAACAAAGGGGGGGGGGGGGGTCAAAATCAAAAGTAACAGTCAGTATCTGGTGTGGCCACCAGCTGCATTAAGTACTGCAGTGCATCTCCTCCTCATGGACTGCACCAGATTTGCCAGTTCTTGCTGTGAGATGTTACCCCACTCTTCCACCAAGGCACCTGCAAGTTCCCGGACATTTCTGGGGGGAATGGCCCTAGCCCTCACTCTCCGATCTAACAGGTCCCAGACGTGCTCAATGGGATTGTGATCCGGGCTCTTCGGTGACCATGGCAGAACACTGACATTCCTGTCTTGCAGGAAATCACGCGCAGAATGATCAGTGTGGCTGGTGGCATTGTCATGTTGGAGGGTCATGTCAGGATGAGCCTGCAGGAAGGGTACCACATGAGGGAGGAGGATGTCTTCCCTGTAACGCACAGCGTTGACATTGCCTGCTATGACAACAAGCTCAGTCTGATGATGCTGTGACACACCGCCCCAGACCATGACGGACCCTCCACCTCCAAATCGATCCCGCTCCAGAGTACATGCCTCGGTGTAATGATCATTCCTTTGACGATAAACGCGAATCCAACCATCACCCCTGGTGAGACAATATCGTGACTCGTCAGTGAAGAGCACTTTTTGCCAGTCCTATCTGTCCAACGACGGTGGGTTTGTGCCCATAGGCGACGTTGATGCCGGTGATGTCTGGTGAGGACCTGCCTTACAACAGGCCTACAAGCCCTCAGGCTGAGAGAGGCTGGACTATTGCGGACAGTCTGAGCACTGATGGAGGGATTGTGTGTTCCTGGTGTAACTCGGGCAGTTGTTGTTGCCATCCTGTACCTGTCCCACAGGTGTGATGTTCGGATGTACCAATCCTGTGCAGGTGTTACACGTGGTCTGCCACTGCGAGGATGATCAGCTGTCCGTCCTGTCTCCCTGTAGCGCTGTCTTAGGCGTCTCACAGTATTGACATTGCAATTTATTGCCCTGGCCACATCTGCAGTCCTCATGCCTCCTTGCAGCATGCCTAAGGTACGTTCACGCAGATGAGCAGGGACCCTGGGCATCTTTCTTTTGGTGTTTTTCAAAGTCAGTAGTCAGTGTCTTAACGACCGTTCCACAGGTGCATGTTCATTAATTGTTTATGGTTCATTGAACAAGCATGGGAAACAGTGTTTAAACCCTTTACAATGAAGATCTGTGAAGTTATTTGGATTTTTACAAATTATCTTTGAAGACAGGGTCCTGAAAAAGGGATGTTTCTTTTTTTGTGGATTTTTTTTTGTCTGGTCACAAAACCTCTGTGTTGATCAACTGTCTGAACAAAACCACAAAACAAGTATCTTTCTATTCAAAGTTCATAGCCTTCATTTAGGAAAGGTCATGTCAAATAGACAGGTGGGACTTTGGAGGGAAAAAATTATTATTGAAAACATGTCAACTATATTTAGTCCAACTGTTTATTGAAAACATAAATACATTAGCATAGTAAGCACTTGTTGTCTATCAAACACATTGTTACACTTGTTGGTTAGCTAGCTAGCTAGCGAATTTGAGTCGTATTAGCATAGACGTGACATCAATCAAAACACCTTAAAACAAGACGTAGAATCAAGAACAATATACAACTATCTGAAACAAGACCCCTACGATATCCCACGTGGCAGCTTCTTGTCATTGTTGCTAGCTATCTGACTGTTCAGAATCATAACACACGGCCTTATGCCTCATGGATGTGTGCGCATCATTTTCGTGACGTTGTCATGCAACCCGTCTATTACACAACAGTTTCAGTGAAGTGTAATGTTTATGTAAATTCTGATTGAAACATAATATTTGGACCTCTTTCTACAATACAGAATCAACCACTACCAGCCAAGGCTGCAGTCTCTCTACTTCAAAAAGAAATTTGCTGAAAGAATCGTCGAAGTCAAACCTAAAGTTGAAGGTAGGATTTTCCTACAATGTTCCATGCTCAAATTATCTACCTTTAAAATAAGTAGTGCACTATATAGAGAATAGTGTGCCATTTGGTGGTCCCTGGTCAAAGGTAATGCATTACATAGGAACTAGGGTGCCATTTGGTGGTCCCTGGTCAAAGGTAATGCATTACGTATGAACTAGGGTGCCATTTGGTGGTCCCCGGTCAAAGGTAATGCATTACATAGGAACCAAGGTGCCATTTGGTGGTCCCCGGTCAAAGGTAATGCATTACGTATGGACTAGGATGCCATTTAACCAATGTCTTATCCTCATAACGGTAACGTCCTCTTCATCTCCCCAGCACTGATCAGGGCATCTAAAGAGGTGCTGCAGAGTCGCAACCTCAAGCAGCTTCTGGAGGTGGTCCTGGCCTTCGGTAACTACATGAACAAGGGTCAGAGGGGGAACGCCTATGGCTTCAAAGTGTCCTCACTCAACAAGATTGCTGACACCAAGTCCAGCATTGACAAGTAAGAAATGTTCTGGCTTGAGTATATTTCATTTATCCTTTATGTATACAGGAAAAATACCATTGACATAAAAACATTTTTGTTCATAGACCTGTCCAAATGACACCGCACTAAGAGCATTGAAAAGAAAGTGATGATGTGTGTCGTGTGTGATGATGTGTGCGATATGAATTCTAAGGTGTGATATGAATTCTAATGTGCAATATGAATTCTAATGTGCGATGTGAATTCTAATGTGCGATGTGAATTCTAATGTGCGATGTGAATTCTAATGTGTGATGTGAATACTAATGCATGATATGAATACTAATGTGTGGTATGTGTTTGTAGGAACATCACTCTGCTGCATTACCTGATCACCATCCTGGAGCATAAGTATCCCAAAGTGGCCGTGTTCCAGGAAGAGCTTCAGAGTGTTCCAGAGGCAGCCAAAGTCAAGTACGAGCTGCTGCTAAGGCTGACTGAATCAGATCCAACAAACACACGCGTGCACACACACACACACACACACACACAGATGCTGTTTCATAAACCTAAGTTGCTCTCATTTATGTGTAACTGTGTGTAATTATCCTTGCAACAACATTGTAATTGTTGAATTTTCCTCTCTAAGCCAAATTAATGGTGCCTGGCTTTAAGTAGAAAGGGTAAAAGGTTAAGACCGTATTGCTGTGTGTATTACCTTACATGCTGTGTTTACAGAGAGGGTTAAAGGTCATGTTTATATTGTCTGGATGTGTCAGAGGCACAGGTTGTCCTAATAGCCCATATTTCAGTGATCCTCTTGAAATGTGGAAAGTGTGAACTGTGAACCCTACAATCCTCAAAATGTCAAGGTGTTTCCTATCGTACCACAACAAAGCAATAGTGTAACAGTCAGCATTAAAACAATTATAATAATTCAGGTCGCAAATAAAGATAATCTAAGTTAGAGTTTCTGTTAAACCTAGTGAACCCTGTATCCATGCCTTTCCTGACTGAGAAGGAAGGAAGTTGGGTTTTATCCTCACACATTTCCTGTCTCTAAGTTGTGGCTTGGTTGGAGCACAGATGGTTTGTAATTGTTTCACGTCAATAAACTCCTCTCTCCACTCCCTCCCTTTCCTCCTCTCCTCATCTTTCTTCACTCCCTTTCCTTCTCTTTCCTCTACCCTTGTCCACAGTATGACAGAGTTGGAGAAAGACATCAGCAACTTGCGTTCTGGACTGAAGAGTGTGGAAACCGTGAGTGGCCATTTCTATTGGTTTACCCTTAATGGAGCCACACATGATATCAGAGGCAGTATAGTTGGGCTTACACTCCTCTACCTCCTGTTCATGAGTCTCAATACGTTTCCACTGACAGAACTCCAAAGATTAGGGCCTGGAATTTTGCCTGGTCATATCACATGGCCATACAAAACTCCTGGCCCTAGCAATGATCAATTGGAAATGGGCATGGTACTGTACTCTTGTGTTGTGGATTGTCTGATGACAGTCATATAATTATCCTGTAATGCTGTTCCCTACTGTATAGGAGCTGGAGTTTCAGAGAGGTCTTCCTCAGGTTTCGGGGGATAAGTTTGTGTCTGTGGTGAGCCAGTTCATCACCGTGGCCAGCTTCAGCTTCTCAGACGTGGAGGATTCTCTGACCGAGGCCAAGGAGCTGGTGAGAACCGGCGGGGGCCAGGGTCTGGGGACCGCATTGTCCGTCTGCCCCCTCCTCCTCATGCTTCTCTCCACAACTAGGAGCTCTGATGGAGCTATAAAACTAAAATATGGTCGCTTTCAAGATTTTATAAGGGCAGCGCAAATGACAAATCCTGTAACTTTACACTTGGCCACAACCAAGTAGGTAGCACACATTAAGTGTTCTTACTGCAGCTTTGAAGTCACCTTTTCAAACAACCAATATACTTGGAAATAGTATGCCTTGTGTTTCACTGTATTTCAATGTGGAGGATGTAGTAACTCACGTCTGTTCAAGGGTTACAGTCTACCTGCATAGACATTGGAACCTCTGAATATAAGCAGTTAATTTTTAACTGAGATGGGTCAAGGATATCAGTTTCAAAGACATGGTTTTCCCTCTGGGTCTCCCCTTCATGAAGTGCCATGTGGAATGTATTTGATACATGCGCAGTGGATGAGGGTTATTTATGTGTCAAGTTCAACTTTACAATGGCAGGGAGGAGGAAACCACCTGTTGGGAGCAGACCTGGGTTCAAATAATATTTGAAATATTTTAATTACAGAATGTTTGGAGTGCCAGGTGGGCAGCGTTTGCACTTTTGCGACTATTCTGTTGGTTCCAATGTACCAGACAAGCACAATCAAGCCCAGATAAAGTATTAGTTATGATTTCAAATAGTATTTGAACCCAGATATGATGGCGTACCCACGTCTCACACATTCATCCCCAGTGTAACACTGAAAGAAATCACCTGTGACTCATTGATTGCATTTTATTACATCTAGAGGAAAAGCTGTTTGTCCATCTTAAAGTATTTGGTGTCTAACGTTGTTTTCCCTCCAGTTTCTGAAGGCAGTGCAGCATTTTGGGGAGGATGCAACCCGTATGCAGCCTGACGAGTTCTTCGGAATCTTCGACCAATTCCTGCAGGCGTTCGCAGAGGCCAAGCAGGAGAATGAGAACATGCTCAGACGCAAGGAGGAAGAGGAGCGACGTGCCCGCATGGAAGCACAGGTTAGATTAAGATTGTCTATTGCCGACCAAAACACTAGAGAGAGTCACCTATGGTCACCTTTTAACCACCCAGTCATTATGCAACAAATATTACAAATGGGTATCAAACCAGAGTTTTTTTTTTTTACTCTTGACCAACACACACTCAAATGCATGTGCTGTACTGCTCATTTACTCAATACACCAAATACATCCGTCACACACTATATGCTACTGTAGGTGTGTGTCATATAGTCACTCCTGTTTTGTCCCCTCAGCTGAAGGAGCAGAGGGAGAAGGAGCGCAAGTCCAGGAAGGCTAAGGAGAACTGTGAGGAGGACGGTGAGTTCGACGACCTGGTTTCAGCCCTGCGCTCTGGGGAGGTGTTCGATAAGGACCTGTCCAAGATGAAACGCAACCGCAAGCGCGTCAACTCATCAGCTGAGACCAGCAGGGAGCGGCCAGTCACCAAACTGAACCTCTAAAACAACTGATGACGGATCCTTTGTCCTACTAGAGCTAGGCTATGCTGCCCTCTGGTGGCTTGGAATGGGCCTAGCGCCCCCTCATTTTGGAGTGGACAGAACTCACTACTAAAACAGAACTGAAATGAGCATGAAAGGTGGTGGACAGACCTCTACTTACTCTTCTGCTACTCAAGCAACAATAACCCAGAGCTTGTGTCTGTCTGGAAACAGACATTACCTCCTAATGAAAACCATGAACTATGGATCAGGAGTGACTCTAAGCTATTTGTGTTAACCTACATTTTTTAAATGCTGTGGTCGGAATGACAGTTTTGCTCATGTCGTGAATGGGACACTTTAATAGCATAGGGCTGGTGCCCTAGAGTAGGACCCTCTCCTTGACCCTCCCTGTCTGCAAAGATAACCAGGAAGTGGAATGGAAAGCCTGGGATAACACACACACGCAGTGACCCTGGCGGAGACACGTTTCCTGTTTTAATCGGGAGAATGTAAAATCTTTCCTGCTATTGTGTGATTGAGTCAGATTCCCTTAAGGGTATGGTAAAAGATGTCAACCCCATGCAAAGAAACAGTGTCTGTTGAAGCACAATCCAGTATGTATGAATGATAATGTTTTTTAGCTAAGCACGAAAGCATAACAACAAGATACACATTTTGATACTGTTTTTTTTAATCACAATTTTACAAAGACCTAATTTAGATATATTAAAAACCAAATCACAGATGCAATATTGCCATTTTATTAGAGCCCTAACTTTCACCTTTAGAAAATAATCTATTAAAACAGCAACAAAAGAAGGGTAGAAAAATAATGTATATTTTACTGTATATACAGTATTGTAAAAGAGTATAGGACCTAGTTTGAAGTTTTGAAAGGATATTGTCTCCGATTTGATTTAAAGTGTTACCAAAAATGATTGCTCTACATCTGGCCATCCTGACAACAGTGTGGATATCATTCTGGAAACTATGCATCCTATACATTTTTTATTTGTGTTCAATACTGTCATGTATGTGTATATATTATGTATTGTGCCAATTCCTGTGTCACCTTCTCACTATGTTATGTACAGCAGAAACTTTTCAGTTATTTAGTCAGATCCAATTAGTAAAACCCTTCTAAAACCTTTGGTCACATTTCTACCAACACCCTAATTAACTGTGTGATAGCATTTCTGATGGAGGTATGTGGGTTCTTTCAATACAGCTTTTTTATTATTTAAACAACTTTCTATTTCGAAACGGACTAAAGTAATAAACCTGGATGTCAATTATCTGTTGAATCTTTGTTATGTTTGCAAGCCAGTAAACTATTAATTCCTCTCGGACTGTATTCAATAAGTAGCTGTTGGTAATGTCTTGCTAGGGCAATTGAATTTAAGTGCTGTCTTTTACCAAGTTTACCTTTTACCTTATTCATTGTCTGTCTGATTGCTCAGTACTCATTGTGGACTTGGAATAGTTTCAGGCCAATTTGTGTAAAAGCCCTTGGTAACAGTTGGGTGTTTTAAGAGGGAGTGGTCTTACTTGTCTTCCCTGACTATTTAAGGAGCATTACTTGGCCCAAGTCTTAGTGCGCCATCTATAGTTTAGAAGGACATCACCTCCTACAAGAGCAGCAAGTATATTTTTTATTCAATAAGTAGCTTTTGGTATTATCTTGCTAGAGCAATTGAAATTGAAGTGCTGTCTTTTATCAGTAGCCTACTTAATCATTGCTGTTTGAACTGTCTGATTTGCTCAGTACTTGTGACTGTTGTTGTGGACTTGGATTAGTTTCAGGCCTATTTGTCTAACAGTTCTGCTAATATGTGGGTGTGTTTTATTGCAGGGGGTGTTTTCCCCCCCACCTCTGCCAGGCAATCACTGCTGGGAGGTGTCTTTCACCTCTGCTAGGCAATTAGTGCTAGTACTTCAGTCTCCCCTGTTTCTTCAGCAGCAGCTGTAAGAGACATTATTGTCACCAAACCAGACAATTGCTGAGTTGTTTGAGGCAGGCTCCACATCACTCTCTCACTTGAGTATCTTACCTAGTTATTTTCAGATCTTATTTTGATCTTTTGTATCTTTGGCAAGTATGTGTGTCCCATTTCAGTTCACTCCTCTTCTGGTAGGTTTTACATTCGCTGCCCATTCAGTGGCTGTAACACTTCTAAGTTAGTGTACCCTGTGAGCACAACCCATGTGGAATTCTTAGTCTCCGGCAGGGTTTGGTACTTCCGATCTACGGCCAATAAAGCTGAGTTCATCTCACCCTGACGGAGACATGGAATACCCTATAACACTGCTACTGGTCGTGGTGGTGGTGGCACAGGGCTAATCACTTCTCCGAAGTGGAGTTTTTCTTTCCCCCTCTCACCTGTCTATTGGGTGACTTTAACCTCCTGATGCCTGACTTAAATACATTTCTTTCCTCTTTGTTTCCACTCCTTTTCACCTCACCCTTTCCCAGTCACCTCACACGCACAAGGCAGGAAATCAGCTTGACCACAACTTCACTAGAGGCTGTACGCCTACTGATCTCTTATCACTACTTTGTTTCCTTTTCTCCTACAACCCTCAGACCTACGCAGATGGTCATGCGCCACCACAATCTTTGCTCCCGTTACTCTTCTATGCGCTCTTCCTTCTGCTAAATTCTCCTGACTCTGCCTCTTCGACCCTACTCTCTTCCCTTTCCACCTCCTTTTGACTCCCACTGTCCCCTTTCCTCCTGGCCAGCCCGACCTTCACCTCTTGCTTCGTGGATAAGTCACTCAATGCGCACTAACAGAACAGGGTTGTGGGCAGTTGAGTGGAAATGGAGGAAAATGAAACTTCCGGAGGACCTATCCTCCTCCTTCCACTCCCTTCTATATACCATCTCCCTCTTTATCTGCTGCTAAAACTGCCTTCTATCACTCTAAATTTGTATCTTCTGCCTCCAACCCTGGGAAACTCTTTTCCACTTTCTCCTCTCTCCTTAATCCTCCTCCCTCTCTGCAGACATTTGTCAACCACTTTGAAAAAAATATTGACTACATACGCTCCTCATTCACTCAGCCTACTGAGTCCACTAGTTCCACTCACACAGAACTACCCTACGCCTTGACCTCTTTCTCCCCTCTTTCCAGATGAAATCCTGCGACAAGTGATGTCCGGCCGCCCAACAACCTGCCCACTTGACCCCATTCACTTCTCCAGACAATCTCTGGAGACCTTCTCACTTCCCTCATTAATTCATCCCTGACCACTAGCTGCGTCCTCTCTGACTTCAAGATGGCAAGAGACGCTCCCCTCAAGAAACCAACACTCGACAGCCTCTGCCGCCAAACTAGAGACCGGTATCCTTTTTCTTTCCAAAACACTTGTGCATGCTGTCTCTGACCAACTCTCTCGTTATCTCACAACAAGCTTCTTGACCCTAACCAGTCAGGCTTCAAGGCAGCTCACTCAACTGAGACCGCTCTCTGCTCTGCCAAAGCTGACTCTTTTCTCATCCTCCTAGATCTAACCATCATATCTTCCTTTCCACCCTCTCAGGGTTGAGCGTCTCAGGCTCTGCACACTCTTGAATTGCATCCTACCTGGCAGGTCGCACCGACCAGGTGGCGTGGAGAGGATCTGCATCTGCACCACATGCTCTCACTACTGGTGTCCCACAGGGCTCGGATCTAGGCCCACTTTTCTCTTTACACCAAGTCACTCGGCTCTGTCACATGGTCTCTGCTATCGTTTCTTTGCGGGTGGCACTCAAATACTCTTCCCCCTTCTGACACCCAGGTGGCGACATGCATTTCTGCATGCCTAGCAGACATCTCAGCTTGTATGTCTACTCACCACCTCAAGCTCAACCTTGACATAACGGGGCTGCTCTTCTTCCCAGGGAAGGCCTGCCCACTCCAAGACTTCTCCATCACGGTTGACAACTCCACGATGTCCCTTTCCCAGAGTGCAAAGAACATTGGTGTGACCCTGGAAAACAACATGTCGTTCTCTGCAAACATCAAAGCAGTGATGCGGGTTCATGCTCTACAACATCCCTAGAGTACGACCTTCACTCACACAGGAAGCGGCGCAGGTCATAATCCAGGCACTTGTCATCTCTAATCTAGACCACTGCAACTCTGTTGGCTGGGTTCCCCATTTGTGCCATCAAACCCCTGAAACTCATCCAGAAGGCTGCAACCCGCATGGTGTTCAACCTTCCCTAGTTTTCTCATGTCACCCCGTTCCTCTGCACACGCCACTGGCTTGCATTTGAAGCTTGCATAACCTTCAAGACCCTGGTTCTTCCCTACGGAGCAGCAAGGGGAAATGCCCCAAATCAGGCTATGCTCAAACCCAACATTCCAACCCAGGCCCTCTGTTCCGCCACCTCTGGTCTCTTGGCCCTCCCTCCCCTTACGGGAGGGCAGTTAAAGCTCTTTGTCCTGGCACCCCAATGGTGGAACAAGCTTCCCCCTAAAGTCAGGACAGCGGAGTCTCTGCCCATCTTTCGAAAACCCTACCTCTTTGAAAAGTATCTTAACATGCTCACAACCCTCCCCCTTTCTTTTTTTCCCACTAGCACTGACTTTGCTGATAAATACTTTGCAGGGAAAATGTACTTGATATGATTGTCTCACCTAGCTATCTTAAGATGAATGCACTAACTGTATGTCGCTCTGGATAAGAGTATCTGCTGAATGACTAAAATGTAATTTAACCCTGTTTTCCAAACTGTGCAACAAAGACAGGTATTCATCTGAGTTATAGTAAGGAGTGGCCAATGCGCCCATGTATCTATTCTACAGGTTTCATTTACTGTTGGTCGTGTCTGAAAGTGAAGGATTTCTGAAATGTTTTAAAGACATTCTGAGGAAACATCTGCTTCTATGAATTGCAATACTCTGGATACTATTCAGAAAGCATTGTGAATAATGACTTTGTCACTAATAAAACCTCTGGTAACAATTCATCTAGCTGCTGTTTGACCACTCCACCTGTCCTAGGTCAGGATCTGTATTGGCAGTGTCACATATAAGGAACAATACATAAATATATGATGCTTCAAAACATTTATTTTATACATTTTAAGTTAATATGATTTAACAAACAACTCACCAATAAAATCAAATTCTGACAACTCGCAGCTTCTTATGGCAAGCAATACAATTATTACATTTTACATGGACAAACTAATGAGTATGGTATTCAAAATACACCTTTTTTAATACAGGCACATTAAATTGTGTTTTCATAGCATTGTTTCATGTTCTAGCAAATCGCTATGGCCAGCCATACATGACATCTTGAACATCAAATCAAAGCGCACGCACACTTTATTTAAAATCCTGAATTCTTCACAGTATTCCATATTAAACCTCTACCCTGAATACAGTATAAATGAGGACAAATGCACTATCCCAAATCAAAAAAGAAATCAGCCTAAATTAAATAGCTATCGCCATTATCCAGTTTTTCCTTTGGGTTAGTTCAATGGGATTTAGTGGTTTGGGGTGCCACTTTTGACAGTTTAATACTATAGCAATGAACTCTGCCTCAAATCAAAGTGGAATCGAAAGACTGGCTCTTGTTGAATTCACATTATTTGACAACTCAACCAAATGTAAATCAAAACTAGACGTTGAACTGACGTCTGCGCCCAGTGGTAAAGGTTGCGCAATGAACATGTATCTGATAAGGCATAAAGTAATACATATATTCAAATGAGATGTTAATCATTTTGAGTATTTTATAAATCACACTGCTTAAATGGCCTGAAAATACATTGGGCTTTTAAATGTGCACTCTGTTCCATCAGTGCGTAGAGCGCTTGGCACTGCATAAAGTGTCCAAACGCGGGTTGTCAATTCATAGGACTGACTTTTATATCCCTTATCACTAATTAACAGTTAGGCCTACTTTTCCTCTGATTTCTCAATTTGTTAAAAACTTTGGCACATTAAATTACTTCAACATTTGGACATTCATCATGTTTCTCGAAAATAAAAGTACGATCACAGACTTGTATCTGCAGTTTCAACTTTTGGCACCGTGGGTTCGGACAGAGTATCTGGCTGAGCATCCCTACAGAAGAACACCGCGGGGTTTTTACAAGCCCACATCGCAACCTCTCCTCCATTCGCTGGGCTGGAGGAAGACAACCGGCTGTTTGCACCATGCCTGCTCACATACCGGTCTCTGATTTGGTCGGCCCTGGTTCTTACATCCCTGCTTTGGGTTTGTGTAGATAGGTAGACAGAAATGTTTCTAGTCCTATATCCCTCTTCTCGGCTTCGGCCTAAAAGCATCGATATGTTTGGGTTTCTAATTGCGTAAATGAGCGGGTTTATGGCACCGTTTGCCCATGCCATCCATATTGCCACGGTGTCCATAACAGGGTTGAATGAGTAATCTCCCACGGCGGTGATGATACCCATCAGACAGTAGGGGCCCCAGCAGAAGATGATAAACACTATCATAATCAGCACTGTCGTGGCCGTCCTCATCTCACTATAAAACCGGAGTAAATACGCGTAAGTGGTCACCGGCCGCACCCTTATTTCTGATAACCTAACGGTCTTACATATGTTATAATGACAGAAACACATGAGCGCAAATGGAAGGAGATAACACACCACTATTAAAGCTATACTGTAAGAGGTACCCATCCTAGAAGTACCAGTGTGAAAGACATACATACAGTGGTAGAAGCCCCTTTTATGGACGACTAGATCCTTGGATGTTCGCATCACCAGGTACCATGGAATGGAGAAAAACACTGCTGTTAACCACACTGCCACCAACAGCGTTATGGCCTTCCTCCTGCCTATCTTCTCCTGAGGTTGCCTCACGATGGCATAATACCGGTCAAAAGAAATTAGAGTCATTGTCAGTGTGGAAATAATACCAAAGCATGCGTTGAAGAACCCGTTGGCGACGCAGAAACGGTCTCCAAACATCCACACACCATCTTTGCTGAAGAGCATCATGAACGAGAACGGTAAACAAAGAACGGCCGTCAAGAAATCAGACAGTGAAAGGGACATGATGAAAGCATTGGTAACGGTTCTCAGCTGTCGATGTTTTATTATGACAATCACCACCGCAGAATTCCCTAAACTAGAGAGGAGGAAGATGGCCAGGAGCAACAAGGCTTGAGCTGCCACCGTGATGCCCTGGAGGACCGAGTTTCCCTCCGCGCTCTGCACGGGTATGTGTTGTTGGTTTTCGTCGCCTCCGCCCGTAAGGTTTCCATGACTGGCCTTCGTAAAAAAGCTGTGTAACACCGGTGCTATAGTGACTATTTCCAGCGTTAAACCCGTGCCAGAGGTGTTGTCTGGAGCGGTGGAGTTGCTTGTGCCAAGCAATGCAATGTTCACGGGGAAATCCATCGGACACAAATGGGGGGCCTCCACAGAATGGAAGGAGATTCATCCCTCTACGAATATGTTGTCTCTGTGTTGATGCAGCAGCTTAGATATGTCGCATTAAAGACATGTAGATCCCCTTTGCAACCCCCTTTCTATGGGTTCCTCAAAATGTTCCTCATTATTCAAACTGGGATCCATGCCACTGTTTGCAGTTCTCGCCTGGTCGCCTCAATCCCCGTATTCCTGAATCTCATATTGCCGAGTCCCCGCCTTCCTTGCGTACAATTTGTGTCTTTGCACCCCTTCGTGACGTTTAGAGCCGTTGCCATGGTATCGGTGATGGTTTTCTTCAGTGCATTACGCACTTTCGGGATGATTAGTTATTTGGTCAGGTACCTATAGGCCTCCCACGCAGGCTTTAAAACAGAAAGACTGACACCTACAATTTTACAAGTAGGTTTAATTCTCATATTGGTTATAGGCATTATAATTACATATAATTACAATTAATTGTAGGATAGGCATTTGAATAGCTATCAAACTATTAAAGCAGCAATCATTGATTGAAACAATAACAATGCCTTCCGCGCCACTGTTTCGCCAAAAAGCTGAGGGATGGGACTAGAGAAATGAAACCACTCTCAAATTCATAGACAGAGCTACGGATGCAAGGACTGACCATCCATGATATCAAAATTATAGTTTTAACAATTTGTGAGATTATACAGTGCTTGTTTACAAACATTGGAGTAAAACAAGCTTATGATGGTGTACGACAATTTGACTAAGCTCATGAGGCATTTATAAGTTATATTACTCAAGAATCAATGGGTACATATCATTAATTGATAAGCAGTCTTGTACTGGAGGCAGAACTGAGCTATTTCCCCTTAGATAGCCCAGCTGCAAAGTAAAAATTGGCTATATGGTAAAAATTCATGAATAGAAAAATGACCCTTTTGATCTTAATTTAATAGGGTTAGGCATGAGGGTAAGATGTGTGGTTAGGGTTCAAGGTTAGGGTTGGGCTTAAAAACAGCCTAACCACCACAAATGACATTGTGGCTGTGCCAGCTAGTAACCACACTGAAGAGGTGCCTCCAGAACAAGATTCATGATGCATAAACACTAACCTGCAATTTATAAGTAAAACATTTAAAAATCTAATGAAATTGTATTAGTCACATGCGCTGAATACAAGAGGTGTAGACATTACAGTGAAATGCTTACTTATAAGTCCCTAACCAATAATACAGTTTAAAAAATGCGACTAAGAATAAGAAATAAAAGGAACAAGTAATTAAAGAGCAGGAGTAAAATAACAATAGCGAGACTATATGCAGGGGGTACCTGTCACGGCCGTCAAAAGATGTGGACCAAAGTGCAGCCTGGTGAGCGTACATTTTCCTTTTTATTTAAAATGTCGCCAACAAAACAACAAACGAATGAAACAACCGTGAAGCTTACAGGACATTAGTGCCACAAACAAAGTTAACTACCCACAACGAAAGGAGGGAAAAATGGCTACCTAAGTATGGTTCCCAATCAGAGACAACGATAGACAGCTGTCCCTGATTGAGAACCATACCCGGCCAAAACATAGAAACACAAAATCACAGAAAACAAAACATAGAATGCCCACCCCAAATCACACCCTGACCAAACCAAATAGAGACATAAAAAGGCTCTCTAAGGTCAGGGCGTGACAGTACCCCCCCCCCCCCCCCCCCTCCAAAGGTGCGGACTCCAGCCGCAAAACCTGAACCTATAGGGGAGGGTCTGGGTGGGCATCTATCCGCGGTGGCGGCTCAGGTGCGGGACGCAGACCCCGCTCCACCACTGGCTCACCCCACTTTGGTGGCACCTCTGGTGCGGGGACCCTCGTCGCTGACCCCGGACTGGGGACCCTCGTCGCCGACCCGGACTGGGGACCCTCGAAGCCGGGCCCCGGACTGGGCACCATCGCTGCGGGCCCCGGACTGGGCATCCTCGCTGCGGGCCCCGGACTGGGCACCCTCGCTGCGGGCCCCGGACTGGGCACCCTCGCTGCGGGCCCCGGACTGGGCACCCTCGCTGCGGGCCCCGGACTGGGCACCCTCGCTGCGGGCCCCGGACTGGGCACCCTCGTTGCGGCCCCGGATTGGGCACCCTCGTTGCGGGCCCCGGACTGGGCACCCTCGTTGCGGGCCCCGGACTGGGCACCCTCGTTGCGGGCCCCGGACTGGGGACCGTCGCTGGGGGCTCCGGACTGGGGACAGTCGCTGGGGGCTCCGGACTGGAGGCCGTCGCTGGAGGCGCCGGACTGGAGGCCGTCGCTGGAGGCTCTGGACTGGAGGCCGTCGCTGGTGGCTTCGTGCCATGACTCCTCACTGGAGGCTTGGATCATCACTGGAGGCTTCTTGCCATGGATCATCACTGGAGGCTACTTGCCATGGATCATCACTGGAGGCTTCGTGCCATGGATCATCACTTCTTGCCATGGATCATCACTGGAGGCTTCGTGCCATTGATCATCACTGGAGGCTTCTTGCCATGGATCATCACTGGAGGCTTCGTGCCTTGGATCATCACTGGAGGCTTCTTGCCATGGATCATCCCTGGAGTGAGGAGACGTATGGGCAGTCTGGTACGTGGAGCTGCCACAGGGCTCACCAGGCTGGGGAGACATACAGGAGGCCTGGTTCTGGCAGCAGGCACAGGACTCACCAGGCTGGGGAGACATACTGGAGGCTTGGTTCTTGGCACTGGCACCGGATTCCCTGGGCCGTGGAGGCGCACTGGAGGTCTCGAGCGCAGATCTGGCACAACCTGTTCTGGCTGGATACCCACTTCCACCCGGAAAATGCGGGACGCTGACACAGAGCACACCGGCCTGTGAATGCTCACTCGAGACACCGTGCGCATCACCCCATAACACGGTGCCTGACCAGTCACATGCTCCCCACGGTAAGCACGGGGAGTTGGCTCAGGTCTAAACTCCGACTCCGCCCGCCAATCTCCCCGTGTTGCCCCCCCCCCCATTTTTTTTGGAGCTGCCTCTCGGGCTTCCGTGACCGGGTCTTGTCCCCTGCCATTCTCTCCTCCCCGGTCCAGCTCGTCCTCCAGGTTGGCGCACGCTTCTTGGTCCCTTGGTGGTGGGTAGTTCTGTCGACGGCCGTGACAGTACCGGTACAGAGTCAATGTGTGGGGGCACCGGTTATTCGAGGTAATATGTGCATATAGGTGGAGTTAAAGTGGATATGCATAGATAATAACAGAGAGTAGCAGTGGTGTAAAAGGGGAGGGCAATGCAAGTAGCCTTGGTAGCCATTTGATTAGATGTTCAGGAGTCTTATGGCTTGGGGGTAGAAGCTGTTTAGAAGCCTCTTGGACCAGACTTGGTGCACCGGTACCGCTTGCCGTGCGGCAGCAAAGAGAACAGTCTATGACTTGGGTGGCTGGAGTCTATGACAATTTCTAGGGCCTTCCTCTGACACCGCCTGGTATAGAGGTCCTGGATGGCAGAAAGCTTGGCTCTAGTGATGTACTATGCCGTACGCACTACCCTCTGTAGCGCCTTGGAATGACCCAAGTGCATTATGCATTTTTAACAGAGATCATCCCTGTACGGCCAACCCAGAATTCCATCTCACATTCACGTCATAGTTAATATACTTCAGACTCCTGGGCTAATCCCTGACCTACCAAAACTCAGGAAGCTTGGCCCCAGTGATGAACTGGGCCGTAGGCACTACCCTCTGTAGTGCCTTGCGGTCGGAGGCCGAGCAGTTGCCATGCCAGGCAGTGATGCAACCAGTCAGGATGCTCTCAATGGTACAGCTGTAGCACCTTTTGAGGATCTGAGGACCCATGCCAAATATTTTCAGTCTCCTTAGGGGAAATAGGTTTTGTTATACCCTCTTCAAATCAAATCAAATCAAAGTTTATTGGTCACCTGCGCTGAATACAACAGGTGTAGACCTTACAGTGAAATGCTTACTTACAGGCTCTAACCAATAGTGCAAAAAAGGTATTAGGTGAACAATAGGTAAGTAAAGAAATAAAAACAACAGTAAAAAGAAAGGGGAAAATAACAGTAGCGAGGCTATATACAGTAGCAAGGCTATAAAAGTAGTGAGGCTACATACAGACACCGGTTAGTCAGGCTGATTGAGATAGTCTGTACATGTAGATATGGTTAAAGTGACTATGCATATATGATGAACAGAGAGTAGCAGTAGCGTAAAAGAGGGGTTGGCGGGTGGTGGGTGGCGGGACACAATGCAGATAGCCAAGTTAGCCAATGTGCCGGAGCACTGGTTGGTCGGTCCAATTGAGGTAGTATGTATATGAATATATAGATAAAGTGACTATGCATATATGATAAACAGAGAGCACTAGCAGCGTAAAAGAGGGGTTGGGGGGGGGGGGGGGGCACAAAATGCAAATAGTCCGTCCGGGTAGCCATTTGATTACCTGTTCAGGAGTCTTATGGCTTGGGGGTAAAAACTGTTGAGATGCCTTTTCACGACTGTCTCGGTGTGCTTGGACCATGTTAGTTTGTTGATGTGGACACCAAGGAACTTGAAGCTCTCAACCTGCTCCACTACAGCCCCGTCGAAGAGAATTGGGGCATGCTCGGTCCTCCTTTTCCTGTAGTCCACAATCATCTCCTTTGTCTTGATAACGTTGAGGGAGAGGTTGTTGTCCTGGCACCACATGGCCAGGTCTCTGACCTCCTCCCTATAGGCTGTCTCATTGTTGTCGGTGATCAGGCCTACCACTGTTGTGTCATCGGCAAACTTAATGATGGTGTTGGAGTCGTGCCTGGCCGTGCAGTCATGAGTGAACAGGGTGTACAGGAGGGGACTGAGCACGCACCCCTGAGGGCCCCTGTGTTGAGGATCAGCATGGCGGATGTGTTGTTACCTACCCTTACCACCTGGGGGCAGGTCCAGTTGCAGAGGGAGGTGTTTAGTCCCAGGGTCCTTGGCTTATTGATGAGTTTGAGGGCACTATGGTGTTGAACGCTGAGCTGTAGTCAATGAATAGCATTCTCACATAGGTGTTCCTTTTATTCAGGTGGGAAAGGGCAGTGTGGAGTGCAATAGCGATTGCATCATCTGTGGATCTGTTAAGGTGGTATGCAAATTGGAGTGGGTCTAGGGTTTTTGGGATAATGGTGTTGATGTGAGCCATGACCAGCCTTTATAAGCACTTCATGGCTACAGACATGAGTGCTTCAGGTCGGTAGTTATTTATGTAGGTTACCTTAGTGTTCTTGGGCACAGGGACAATGGTGGTCTGCTTAAAACATGTTGGTATTACAGACTCGGACAGGGAGAGTTTTAAAATGTCAGTGAAGACACTTACTAGTTGGTCAGCGCATGCTCGTAGTACACGTCCTGGTAATCCATCTGGCCCTGTGGCCTTGTGAATGTTGACCTGTTTAAAGGTCTTCCTCACATCAGCTGCGGAGAGCGTGATCACACAGTCGTCCGGAACAGCTGGTGCTCTCATGCATGTTTCAGTGTTATTAACCTTTAATCGAGCATAGACATAGTTTAGCTTGTCTGGTAGGCTCGTGTCACTGGGCAGCTCTCGGCTGTGCTTCCCTTTGCAGTCTGTAGTGGTTTGAAAACCCTGCCACATCCGATGAGAGTTGGAGCCACTGTAGTACGATTCGATCTTCGTCGTGTATTGATGCTTTGCCTGTTTGATGGTTCGTTGGAGGTGATAGTTGGATTTGTTATAAGCTTCCAGGTTAGAGTCCTGCTCCTTGAACGCAGCAGCTCTAGCCTTTAGCTCAGTGCGGATGTTGCCTGTAATCCAGGGCTTCTGGTTGGTGTATGTACGGTCACTGTGGGGACGATGTCATTGATGCACTTATTGATGAAGCCAATGACTGATGTAGTGTACCCCTCAATGCCATCGGAAGGATCCCGGAACATATTAAAGTCTGTGCTAGCAAAACAGTCCTGTAGCTTAGCATCTGCTTCATCTGACTGCTTTTTCATTGACCGAGTCACTTGTGCTTCCTGCTTTAATTTTTACCTGTAAGCAGGAATCAGGAGGATAGAATTATGGTCAGATTTGCCAAATGGAGGGCGAGGGAGAGCTTTGTACTCATCTCTGTGTGTGGAGTAAAGGTGGTTTAGAGTTTTTTTCCCTCTGGTTGCACATTTGACATGCTGATAGAAATTAGGTAAAACTGATTTAAGTTTCCCTGCATTAAAGTCCCCGGTCACTAGGAGAGCCGCCTCTGGATGAGCGTTGTCCTGTTTTCTTATGGCGGTATACAGCTCATTGAGTGCGGTTTTAGTGTCAGCATCGGTCTGTGGTGGTATGTAGACAGGTACAAAAAATACAGATGAAAACTCTCTAGGTAGATAGTGTGGTTTACAGCTTATCATGAGATACTCTACCTCAGGCGAGCAAAACCTCGAGACTTCCTTAGATATCGTGCACCAGCTGTTGTTTACAAATATATATTGTCCACCACCCCCTGTCTTACCAGATGCCGCTGTTCTATCCTGCCGATACAACGTATGTCGTCGTTCAGCCACGACTCCGTGAAGCATAAAATATTACAGTTTTTAATGTCCCGTTGGTAGGTTAATCTTCCGCGTAGGTCGTCAATATTTTCCAATGATTGCACGTTAGATAGTTGAACGGGAGGCAGTGGGAGTTTGTTCGATCGCCTACGTATTCTCAGAAGGCAGCCCGACCTCTGCCCTCTTTTTCTCCGTCTTCTCTTCACGCAAATGACGGGGATTTGGGCCTGTTCCTGGGAAAGCAGTATGTCCTTCACGTCGGGCTCATCGGACTTGTTAAAGGAAAAAAAGCTTCTGGCAGTTCGTGGTGAGTAATCGCTGTTCTGATGTCCAGAAGTTCTTTTCAGTCATAAGAGATGGTAGCAGCAACATTATGTGCAAAATAAGTTACAAAATAAGTTACAAACAACATAAAGAAATGAACAAAAAAACACAGTTGGTTAGGAGCACGTAAAACGTTAGCCATCTTCTCCGGCGCCATGATACATTAATAAATATAGAACTCGGTAGTTTTTGATGAAAAAAATATGATATAGCGAGTGTAGATTTCCCCTTATGTATTAAATATATATTTTCACATTACATTTATACATACATACATACATAAAAATTACACTGGTCACTCAAAACATTTATAAAATGTTTATAAAGTATAAATAGCACTCACTTTAGATTAAGGACTGCACAAAGACTTAACTAATGATCTGTAAATGGTTTATAAATGCGGGACTAATGATAAAGAAATGGTGAACACACAATTTATAAATAGTTTATCAGGTACCTTTAAAATAAAGTCTTACATTTTTTTGTGGGATTATGTGCATTGTCTGAAAGTGTTCAAAATATACTGAAAACATCAAAAATACTACATATACAGCTAAAAATACAACAATGTGAAGATCAAACCAAGTTGACGTTGAGGTTAAAGAAAAGCCCTACTTACATCTGGTGCTAACGTGTATCCTTTGTTCTGATCTTGTCCACATTCTGATTGGGCCAAAAATTTTAGACAGGTGTAGACGATTAAGACATCTTAATCTTGATCAGATCTTCCTGACCACCTCCGGAGGTAGTCAGGTAGCCATCTGGAAATCAATCAAGTGCAGATTTTATTGGTCACATACATGTGTTTAGCAGATGTTATTGCAGATGAAGCGAAATGCTTGTAAAAAAATCAATACTTTTTTTTATTGACAGCTAGTACCATTGACTTATGGCATCAATAATTGTCTTAAAATAAATACATTCACATTATATTGAAAAAATCTTCAAATATTTTGCATACAGGGAGGCACCAGGAAATCTGGTCTGTGGACACAGTGGACGGATAAGAGAGACATTTTAACATCATGTGTAGACGCGACACACTTTGATCAGATAGTAATTAGATCATATTGATCAGATGATCACAAAACTCACATGTTAGCGCAAGGCGTAAACGAGGCTTAAGTGTGTACATTATCAATTTTGCTTCTTTAGTTTATCTTACAAAATCAAGACGTCAATATTCTTGTGATGCTTTTTGTATAATTTTTTTTAATTACAGCTGAATTTGAGCAAATTCTGAATTTGCAATTAATCGAGATTAAACACACCAAACCATTAAAATATTTGACAGCCCTAGTAATATCATTTGATCAGTATTTGTCCACAGTGCTAAAATTGGGATTGGCATTCTTACGGAACCCAAGGTAGAGCTGTTGCGCGTATCTTTAGTCAGTTTGACGCATACAAACCAAAAAGGGCGAAGAAGTAAATTGAAGACCTATTGGGTTTCCACTAGGTACCACAGCAACAAAGTCAAAATTGGGTATATCGTATCAATTCATGAAATAAAAATTAACTTTATGGTTAGGAATTAGGTTAGCAGTGTGGTTAAGGTTTGCTTTAAAATACAATTTTAAGAAGATCAATTGCAGAAATAGGCGGGGTTTATGACTTTGTGCTTGTGGTAACTAGTGACGACCGAACCACTGTAGCAGGAGCTTCCGGTTTATCGGTTGCTGTAGCAGAAATGAAATCGTTGTTTGGAAACATCATGTACTAAGTATTCATCTAAATCGTATGGAGATTGAATAATAAGATGGGTATGTAGCTACATTATACTTGGAAAGTGTCTGCTTAATGATGTGATTACTTGAATATTACTCCATGTAGCCTAAGCCAGGAAACGCTAGCTAGCTAGTTAGCTATTTTAGCTAGCTAACCAACATACTTGCTAGTTTTTAGGTGATAAGTAACGTTACATTATATATACAAAAGTATGTGGACACCCCTTCAAATTTGTGGATTTCAGCCACACCTGTTGCTGACAGATGTATAAAATCGAGCACACAGCCATGCAATCTCCATAGACAAACATTGTCAGTAGAATGGCCTTACTGAAGAGCGCAGTGACTTTCAACGTGGCACCGTCATAGGATGCCACCTTTCCAACAAGTCAGTTTGTCCAATTTTTGCCCTGGCCCGGTCAACTGTAAGTGCTGATATTGTGAAGTGTTAATGTCTAGGAGCAACAACAGCTCAGCTGCGAAGTGGTAGGCCACACAAGCTAACAGACCTGAACCACGGAGTGCTGAAATGCATAGCGTATAAAAATCGTCTGTCCTCGGTTGCAACACTCACTACCGAGTTCCAAACCGCCTCTGGAAGCAAAGTCAGCTTCATGAAATGGGTTTCCATGACTGAGCAGCTGCATACAAGCCTAAGATCACCATACGCAATGCCAAGCGTTGACTCGAGTGGTGTAAAGCTCGCTGCCATTGGACTCTTCAGCAGTGGAAATGCTATCTCTGGAGTGATGAATCACACTTCACCATCTGGGAGTCCGACGAACGAATCTGGGTTTGGTGGATGCCAGGAGAACGCTACCTGTCCCAATGCTTAGTGCCAACTGTAAAGTTTGGTGGAGGAATAATGGTCTGGGGTTGTTTTTCATGGTTAGGGCTAGGCCCCTTAGTTCCAGTGAAGGGAAATCTTAACGCTTCACCATGCAATGACATTCTAGATGATTCTGTGCTTCCAACTTTGTGGCAACAGTTTGGGGAAGGCCTTGTCCTGTTTCAGAATGACAATGCCCCTGTGCACAAAGAAAGGTCCATACAGAAAGGGTTTGTTGAGATTGGTGTGGAAGAACTTGACTGGCCTGCACAGAGCCCTGACGTCAATCCCATCGAACACCTTTGGGATGAAATGGAACGCCAACTATGAGCCAGGCCTAATTGCCCAACATAATTTACCAACCTCAGTAATGTGCTTGTGGCTGAATGGAAGCAAGTCCACGCAGCAATGTTCAAACATTTAGTGGAAAGCCTTCCCAGAAGAGTGGAGGCTATTATAGCAGCAAAGGGAAGACCAACTCCATATTAATGCCGATGATTTTGCATTGAGATGTTCGACGAGCAGGTGTCCACATACTTTTGTTCATGTAATGTAGCTACATTGTTAGATGTCCGCAGTATTGTCAATAACTGACTTGTTGTATTACTGTTTCATTACAGCCGTAGCCATGAGTTCAACCTGTCCGGGACATTATTGTGGCAAGATGTTGATAAATGGCTCATTTGATGGAGAATGTGGGGTGAGTATAGTTCCAGCTGAATTTTAACAAATCAACTGAGCTGTTGGAAGGGCATTCTAGCTACTACTGTAGCACTAAGTTCTGTAACCTAGTATTAGGCTAAACCCATACTCTAAAATGCAGTTGAATTATCAGGTATGTCCCAGAGGAGAGAAGACAAACATGCAGAAGATCTGTGAGAAGTGTACAGAATCCCCTGAACTTTATGACTGGCTGTACCTGGGCTTCATGGCAATGCTGCCACTGGTTCTACACTGGTTCTTCATCGAGTGGTACTCTGGGAAGAAAAGGTAATGTCTCATTTTCAGCCCAAATTACTGCAGTCATAACCAATTGTGGCATGTAGGTTAAATCACTGGAGAAGCTAATCCATAAATAAATAAAAAACATTACAACCTATCTGTTGTGATAATTACGTCGTTTGCTCAATAACTTGTTAGTTCGTAAGCCTTGGCACCGTGATATAGGGCTAAAGGCAGAGATAATAAAAAGACAGTGGCAGAATAATTTCAACCACACCATTGTTTCATTACAAAACTGGAGAGCAACATCTGTCCGGTGAAGTCCACAAAACATATTGCATGAAACAAACAGTTACCTGACCTACAGCATGGTCAAGCAAGGTAATGTTTCCGACATTTCGGACTACTAAACAATTATTGATTTTAGAACCACAGAGTTTCTGCAAGTCTCAAAGAAAACGAGCTGATTCCACTATTCCAGCAACATTTCAACACCAACATTTCAACATCTTTCATTATATTTTTTTGTTTCACCTTTATTTAACCAGGTAGGCCAGTTGAGAACAAGTTGTCATTTACAACTGCGACCTGGCCAAGATAAAGCAAAGCAGTGCGACAAAAACAACACAGAGTTACACATGGGATAAACAATCGTACAGTCAATAACACAATATAAAAATCTGTATACAGTGTATGCAAATTGAGTAAGGAGGTAAGGCAATAAATAGGCCAATAGTGGCGAAGTAATTACAATTTAGCAATTTACACTGGAGTGATATGTGTGCAGATGAGGATGTGCAAGTAGAAATACTGGTGTGCAAAAGATCAGAAAAACAAATATGGGGATGAGATAGGTGGTTGATTGGATGGGCTATTTACAGATGGGCTGTGTACAGATGCAGCGATCGGTAAGCTGCTCTGACAGCTGACGCTTAAAGTTAGTGAGGGAGATATAGTGAGGGAGATATAAGTCTCCAACTTCAGTGATTTTTGCAATTTGTTCCAGTCATTGGCAGCAGAGAACTAGAAGGAAAGGTGGCCAAAGGAGGTGTTGGCTTTGGGGATGACCAGTGAAATATACCTGCTGGAGCGCGTGCTACGGGTGGGTGTTGCTATTGTCGTGTCTTTGGCTATGCCGGATTAAGTGATATGACATGCTGTCTATAAAATCCTTTCTCTGTAATTAATATTACCTGATTAAGCTAATCATGTAAATGTAATTAACTAGAAAGTCGGGGCACCACGAAATAGTGTTTTATAGAGCTGTTATCTTCCGAATAAACTCTTAAAGACCTAGTAATATTTTACATCAATAGCAGTCTATTAATCGTCACCTTATTTCAGTCTCATCTGAACATCGTAGAATTCTTGTTTATCTTCATGAACCCTGGCTAACAAGTTGAATCAGCAATACAAAATTGGGTTTAATTATTTATTTATCTAACTAATCACACATTATCTAACTAATCACACAGAATTACATATACACCGAATTAATCATACATTGATTACAAATTATGTCATAAAGGAAAACGTCCCTAGCGGACGGAACAGATATGACAGCTGGTTACACAAAGAACAGGGGTTGGGTTTGAGTGAAAGAGCGGGAAAACTTGACGAACAAAGGGAGAAGCTATGTCTCTATCGGGCCGTAGGCAGCTAGCTACTCTATCGTAAATACAGAATCTTATGCATTCTAAATTACCGCCCATTTGGAAAAGGAAAATGCAATAAATATTTACTCTGAGCTGCGCTTCAATAGGTTGGTGGTAGATGGAAGGCCGTGTTGCCCAACAGAGTCCTTTGTCCTTTGAAGAGTGTCTCTGGTGGTGAACGGAATACGTTGTAGTGTCGTCGTTGTGTGGTAGATGGGATACTCTGTCCGTCCTTTCTTAGCCCACGTTTACAGCTGCTGTTGCTAACTCAACGGCTACGATGTCTCACTTCTTTAGTGAGTAAGAGTTCAAAGTTTATACCATTCACAACCAAAGCTCACGCTGAGGTTGGCTTAGTTCTGTAGTTGAAATGTTAGTCCTTTTCAACGTATGGACTGTCGTCCTATCGTCCTCGGAACCGATGGTTACATTTTCGTCAAGGGCTTATATAGTGGAGGGAGAGAAGGGTGTGTTTCATAGTTTATAACCCATGTCTCTTCACAGGGGCGGGCCACTGATTGAGCAGCGCTCTAACTTTATGAAAACCCAAATCTCTAATTTTGAAGCTAAAATTAAATTATTATTTTCACAAATAGTGTCATATTTAAACATTTAAATTGCACAACAATTCCATGTGAATCTGATAACTATAATGTGTAGACTTTCCCAGATACAGTTTATGTCGTCCTGTCATCAGTCATAATGTCTCAGATGACAACCGAACTGACATCATATTCATTAAGTACCAACGCATATTTTCAACTGCTTCTATTACCGAAATATGGTTCCTTTCCCCCCACTTGTTTGATGTTCCCAGACTCTATGTTTAACAAAGGCTATTCAAGAGTCCTTCAGTAGAGTCAGAGAGAGAGGGAAGGGAGAAAGGTATTTATGGGGGTGTCATAAACCTTACCCAGGCGGAGCTTTACCTAGCAAAGACTTATAGATGACCTGGAGCCTGTGGGTTTGGCGACAAATATGTAGCGAGGACCAGCCAACAAGAGCATACAGGTCGCAGTGGTGGGTAGTATATGGGGTTTTGGTGACAACACGGATGGCACTGTGATAGACTGCATCCATTTTGCTGAGTGTTGGAGGCTATTTTGTAAATGACATCGCCAAAGTCAAGGATCTGTAGGATAGTCAGTTTTACGAGGGTATGTTTGGCAGCATGAGTGAAGGAGGCTTTGTTGCGAAATAGGAAGCAGATTCTAGATTTAACTTTGGATTGGAGATGCTTAATGTGAGTCTGGAAGGAGAGTTTACAGTCTAGCCAGACACCTAGGTATTTATAGTTGTCCACATATTCTAAGTTGGAACCGTCCAGAGTAGTGATGCTAGTCAGGCGGGCAGGTGCGGGCAGCGATCGGTTGAAGAGCATGCATTTTGTTTTACTAGCATTTAAGACCAGTTGGAGGCCACGGAAGGAGTGTTGTATGGCATTGAAGGTCATTTGGAGGTTTGTTAAAACAGTGTCCAAAGAAGGGCCAGATTTTACAGAATGGTGTCGTCTGCATAGAGTTGGATCAAAGAATCACCAGCAGCAAGAGCAACATCATTGATATATACAGAGAAAAGCGTCGGCCTGAGAATTGAACCCTGTGGCACCCCCATAGAGACTGCCAGAGGTCCGGACAACAGGCCCTCCGATTTTACATACAGAACTCTATCTGAGAAGTAGTTGGTGAACCAGGCGAGGCAGTCATTAGAGAAATCAAGGCTGTTGAGTCTGCCGATAAAAATATGGAGATTGGCAGAGTCGAAAGCCTTGGCCAGGTCGATGAATACGGCTGCACAGTAATGTCTCTTATTGATGGCGGTTATGATATCATTTAGTACCTTGAGCGTGGCTGAGGTGCACCCGTGACCAGCTCGAAAACCAGATTGCATAGCGGAGAAGGTACGGTGGGATTCGAAATGGTCGCTGATCTGTTTGTTCACTTGTCTTTCGAAGACTTTAGAAAGGCAGGGCAGGATGGATATAGGTCTGTAACAGTTTGGGTCTAGAGTGTCTCCCCCTTTGAAGAGGGGGATGACCACGGCAGCTTTCCAATCTTTAGGAATCTCAGACGATATGAAAGAGAGGTTGAACAGACTAGTAATATGGGTTGCAACAATTGCGGCGGATCATTTTAGGAAGAGAGGGTCCGGATTGTCTAGCCCAGCTGATTTGTAGGGATCCAGATTTTGCAGCTCTTTCAGAACATCATCTGTCTGGATTTGGGTGAAGGAGAAACAGGAGCGGGCTTGGGCCAGCTGCTGCAGGGGGTGCAGAGCTGTTGGCCGGGGTTGGGGTAGCCAGGTGGAAAGCATGGCCAGCTATTGAGAAATGCTTATTGAAATTCTCAGTTATCGTGGATTTACCAGTGGTGACAGTGTTTCCTAGTCTCAGTGCAGTGGGCAGCTGGGAGAAGGAACTCTTATTCTCCATGGACTTTACTGTGTCCCAAAACTTGGAATTAGTGCTGCAGGATGCACATTTCTGTTTGAAAAAGCTAGCCTTTGCTTTCCTAATTGACTGTGTGTATTGGTTCCTTACTTCCCTGAAAAGTTGCATATCGCGGGGACTATTCGAAGCTAGTGCAGTACGCCACAGGGTGTTTTTGTGCTGGTCAAGGGCAGTCAGGTCTGGAGTGAACCAAGGTCTGTATCTGTTCTTAGATAAAAACATTTTTGAAAGGGGCATGCTTACTTAAGATGGTGAGGAAAGCACTTTTAAAGAACAACCAGGCATCCTCTACTGACGGGATGAGGTCAATATCCTTCCAGGATACCTGGGCCAGGTCGATTAGAAAGGCCTGCTCGCAGAAGTGTTTTAGGGAGCGTTTGATAGTGATGAGGGGTGGTCGTTTGACCGCGGACGAGGGCAATGAGGCAGTGATCGCTGAGATCCTGGTTGAAAACAGCAGAGGTGTATTTAGAGGGCAAGTTGGTCAGGATGATATCTATGAGGGTGCCCATGTTTACAGAGTTGGGGTTGTACCTGGTAGGTTCCTTGATAATTTGTGTGAGCTTGAGGGCATATAGCTTAGATTGTAGGATGGCCAGGGTGTTAAGCATATCCCAATTTAGGTCAACAAGCAGTACGAACTCTGACGATAGATGTGGGCAATTAATTCACATATGGTGTCCAGGGCACAGCTAGGAGGTGAGGGGGTCTATAACAAGCGGCAACAGTGGGGGATTTATTTCTGGAGAGATGGATCTTTAAAAGTAGAAGCTCAAACTGTTTGGGCATAGACCTGGATAGTGTGACAGAACTCTGCAGGCTATCTCTACAGTAGATTGCAATTCCGCCCCCTTTAGCAGTTCTGTCTTGACGAAAAATGTTGTAATTGGGGATGGAAATTTCAGAGTTTTTGGTGGGCTTCCTAAGCCAGGATTCAGACACGGCTAGCACATCAGGGTTGGCGGAGTGTGCTAAAGCAGTGAATAAAGCGAACTTAGGGAGGAGGCTTCTGATGTTAACCTTTCTAGCGCAGGCGTTCCGCTAGCGGAACCCCTCGACAACATTCCGCTTAAAAGGCAGCGCGGGAAATTCAAAAATATTTTGGGGAAATATGTAACTTTCACACATTAACAAGTCCAATACAGCAAATGAAAGAGAAACATCTGGTTAATCTACCCATCGTGTCTGAATTTAAAAAGGCTTTACAGCGAAAGCACAACATATGATTATGTTAGTTCAGAGCCAAGTAAAAAAAACACACTTTTCCAGCCAAAGATAGGAGTCACAAAAGCAGAAATATAGATAAAATTAATCACTAACCTTTGATGATCTTCATCAGATGACACTCATCGGACATCATGTTACACAATACCTGTATGTTTTGTTCGATAATGTGCATATTTATATCCAAAAATCTCAGTTTACATTGGCGCGTTACGTGCAGTAATGTTTTGATTCCAAAACATCCGGTGATCTTGCAGATAGACACAGAAATCCCAGAAATACTCATAATAAACATCGATAAAAGATACGTGTTATTCACAGAATTAAAGATAGACTTCTCCTTAATGCAACCGCTGTGTCAGATTTAAAAAAAACTTTACGGAAAAAGCATAATCTGAGTACGGCGCTCAGAGCCCAATCCAGCCAAATCCAGCCAAAGAAATTTCCGCCATGTTGGAGTCAACAGAAGTTAGAAATAACATGATAAATATTCACTTACCTTTTGATGATCTTCATCAGAATGCAGTCCCAGGAATCCCAGTTCGACAATAAATGACTGATTTGTTCCATAAAGTCCATAATTTATGTCCAAGTAGCCACTTGTTTGCTAGCGTGTTCAGCCCAGTAATCCATCTTCATGAGCACTAGGTCCAGACAAAAACTCAAAGTTCCGTTACAGGTCGTAGAAACATATCAAACGATGTACGAAATCAATCTTTAGGATGTTTTAAACATAAATCATCAATAATTTTCCAACCGGAGAATTCCATTGTCTGTAGCAAATGACTGGAACGAGAGCTAACTCTGTCGGAAGTGCGCGTCACGAGCCCGAGACACTCTGCCAGACCACTGACTCAAACAGGTCTCATGAGCCCCTCCTTTATAGCAGAAGCCTGAAACAACAAGTTTCTAAAGACGGTTGACATCTAGTGGAAGCCTTAGGAAGTGCAACTTAACCCCATAGACACTGTGTATTCGGTAGGCCAAGCTTTGAAAAACTACAGACCTCAGATTTCCCACTTCCTGGTTGGATTTTTCTCAGGTTTTTGCCTGCCATATGAGTTCTGTTATACTCACAGACATCATTCAAACAGTTTTAGAAACGTTAAGAGTGTTTTTTATCCAATACTACTAATAATATGCATATATTAGCATCTGGGACAGAGTAGCAGGCAGTTTACTCTGGGCACGCATATCATGCAAAAGTGAAAATGCTGCCCCCTATCCCAAACAGGTTAACATGCATGAACCCAAGGCTTTTACAGTTGCAGAAGTCAACAAATGAGAGCGCCTGGGGACACACAGAGCCTGGGTTAACCTCTACATCACCAGAGGAACAGAGGAGGAGTAGGATGAGGCTACGGCTAAAGGCTATAAGAACTGGTCGTCTAGTGCGTTGGGAACAGAGAAAAGATGGAGCAGATTTCTGGGCGTGGTAGGATAGATTCAGGGCATAGTGTACAGACAAGGGTATGGTAGGGTGCGAATACAGTGGGGGTTAACCTAAGCATTGAGTGACGATGAGAGAGGTTGGATCTCTGGAGGCGCCAGTTAAGCTGGGTGCGGTCTCCGCATGTGTGGGGGGTGGGACAAAGGAGCTATCCGAGGCATGTTGAGCAGGACTAGGGGCTCCGCAGCAAAATACAACAATGAGAGCTGCCCTAAACAACAGTATTCAAGGCATAATGACATTAGAGAAAGGCATAAAGCAATCACAGGTGTTGATTGGGAGAGCTAAGACAACAACGGGTGAGACAACAACGGGTAAACAGCTAGGACAACAACAACGAATGGGCAGAGCGAGTCAGTTAGCTACACACAGGGCCTGAGTTTGAGGCTGGGGCAGACAGATAGATAAACAAAAGGAAGTACCGTGTTAATGGACAGTCCAGCAGGCATCGACTGTGTAACCGAGTGATCATAGGGTCCAATGAAGAGCAATAGATGAAACAGGGAACCGTTCGCTAGTCGATTACTACGTTGAGCGAGCGGGAGACACGGTGTTCAGGGAGCTAGCAGGCCAGGGCTAGCAGATGGATCATCACCAACGACGCAGAGGCCGGTTGAGAGCACATCGGCCGAGTTACTTCAGCAGACCAGTCATGATAGATCGGCGGGGCTCCGTGTCGATAAAGGGTCCAGGCCAATTGGCAAGAGAAGTGTTGTAGTTGGTGTTGGTGTTAGAGGTCGACCGATTATGATTTTTCAACACCGATACCGATTATTGGAGGACCAAAAAAGCCGATACCGATTAATCGACCGATTTGTATTTATTTATTTGTAATAATGACAATTACAACAATACTGAATGAACACTTTGTTTAACTTAATATAATACATCAATAAAATCAATTTTAGCAATTTTAATGCAAAAACAAAGTGTTGGAGAAGAAAGTAAAAGTGCAATATGTGCAATGTAAGAAAGCTAACGTTTAAGTTCCTTGCTCAGAACATGAGAACATATGAAAGCTGGTGGTTCCTTTTAACATGAGTCTTCAATATTCCCAGGTAAGAAGTTTTAGGTTGTAGTTATTATAGGACTTATAGGACTATTTCTCTCTATACCATTTGTATTTCATTAACCTTTGACTATTGGATGTTCTTATAGGCACTTTAGTATTGCCAGTGTAACAGTATAGCTTCCGTCCCTCTCCTCGCTCCTACCTGGGCTCGAACCAGGAACACATCGACAACAGCCACCCTCGAAGCAGCGTTACCCATGCAGAGCAAGGGGAACAACCACTCCAAGTCTCAGAGCGAGTGACGTTTGAAACGCTATTAGCGCGCACCCCGCTAACTAGCTAGCCATTTCACATCGGTTACACCAGCCTAATCTCGGGAGTTGATAGGCTTGAAGTCATAAACAGCGCAATGCTTGAAGCACAACGAAGAGCTGCTGGCAAAACGCACGAAAGTGCTGTTTGAATGAATGCTTACGAGCCTGCTGGTGCCTACCATCGCTCAGTCAGACTGCTCTATCAAATCATAGACTTAATTCTATCATAATAACACACAGAAATACGAGCCTTAGGTCATTAATATGGTCGAATCCGGAAACTATCATCTCGAAAACAAAACGTTTATTCTTTCAGTGAAATACGGAACCGTTCCGTATTTTATCTAGCGGGTGGCATCCATAAGTCTAAATATTCCTGTTACATTGCACAACCTTCAATGTTATGTCATAATTATGTAAACTTCTGGCAAATTAGGCGGCCCAAACTGTTGCATATACACTGACTCTGCATGCAATGAACGCAAGAGAAGTGACACAATTTCACCTGGTTAATATTGCCTGCTAACCTGGATTTCTTTTAACTAAATATGCAGGTTTATATATACTTCTGTGTATTGATTTTAAGAAAGGCATTGATGTTTATGGTTAGGTACACATTGGAGCAACAGTACGCACCGTATCGATTATATGCAATGCAGGACACGCTAGATAACTACACATGGTTGATGATATTACTAGTTTATCTAGTGATTATGATTGATTGATTGTTTTTTATAAGATAAGTTTAATGCTAGCTAGCAACTTACCTTGACTTACTGCATTCGCATAACAGGCAGGCTCCTGTAATCAGGTGGTTAGAGCGTTGGACTAGTTAACTGTAAGGTTGCAAGATTGAATCCCCCGAGCTGACAAGGTAAAAATCTGTCGTTCTGTTTTTTGCATTGGATATATTTACCATATCATATGGAAACATAAACATTTTACCTTATCATTAGTAGACATTGTGAATGATTTAAATCGAAGAACATTCAGAAATCTCTTCCAATACACATTGCCTGTGAGCATCAGAGGTGAACCAGTTGCATACACAGCTCGAGCAAGACATTCATCAGCATTTCTCTGACTACGTTCCTCCATTGAGTCAACAAAAACTTCTGATTCCAGGAGGACCAAGAGCTGTTGCTATTGATAAGGTGTCAGATTCATCATTTCCATCTCGAATAGAAGTAGAGGGACCTCTGACAAGAGGTTGCTTGTTGTGAGCGCTGAGGGAATTGTATGCACTTGGCCAGATGATTCTGCATCTTTGTTGCATTCTTCACATATGATTTGGCACAGTATTTGCAAATGTACACAGCTTTTCCTTCTACATTAGCTGCAGTGAAATGTCTCCACACATCAGATAGTGCCTGTGGCATTTTCCTCTAAAGATTACAACAAAAAAATTGTAAAAATAAAACAAAATACAATTCCATGTACAGATAAATAGTTAAGCAGTTAGATTAAACAACTCATTTGTAAGATGAATGTTTTAAAATGAAACCTGTAGGTGAATTAACACTCAGTTAGCAGGCTCAAGCAAGCTAAAACCCACATGGTAGCAAAAACTAACTAGCAGAAGTTGTTAACAAGTTAGAAATTATTTAAACACACTTTGCTGTAGGCTACTATTTACTAGTTAACAAAAAATCATGTATGTCATATAACATATATTTACCCCACCCAGTATTGTAATCAAAACTTACCAGAAAGGATGTGGTCCTTGGCTCAGACAGTGTAGTAGTGTGGGCTCAATAGCATCTCATTAGTGTGCAAGATCTTGAGAATCAACTGTACATGTGATAGAAGAGTGCACTGTGTATGCAGAGGCTTGCAATTCCATTGAATTGGGGATAGTTTAACCAAAATATGCCACAAGACCTATAATTGCCTTATGTGTATCCCACAAAAAAGGTTCACTGTTATAAGCTAACTTTTTTTGATGAATTAAAAGCAAAATTCCCAACATTCCCGGGCTTAAAGTCCCATGGAAAATTTCCTGGAAATTTACAGGAAAGTTTCTGACCCTTTGCAACCCTAGTGACAACTAAAAGATACCAAAAATAGCTAACTAGACACCGGAGGACAACAACACAACGATATGCAACAATTCCATTTTTTTCTGTCAATAATGACATTTGGTTTGTGATGTGATTGGTCTGAAGCCAAATCCAAACTTGCTTCCCTTGACACTTTTTTGGAGGGTTTTGTTCGCTCGGATTCTTTCTCTGGTGAGATACATTCAGCTTCTTAAGAATGTAAGGAAGTTTATGAAACTCAGAGAGATGAAAGAAATTATTTAGTATGTTATTTTTTTTTCTTAGTAATTTTTGGGGGGGAAGCCTGGCATCCCATTGCATCCATGAACACTGGATGCTTTTTAGCTCCACTGGTCATACCCATGGCCAATAGACTACATATTGTGACATTTACTGTAGAGCAGTGTAGGGGAAGCTACTCTGAAAATATAGTTGACCAAGTTACCAATTACTTGTGAAAGAAGTTAAGTTGCATTAAAGCTACCATTTTTTTAAAGAATAAAACTGTTCATTTAACTAAAGTTACTTTGAAAAAGTAGTTCACTACATCCAAGCTACTTCGTTATAAATTATCATATGGAAATCTGAAATGTCTTAGACTACAAATTGCAAGAACAGATTACTCTGGAGTCAGCTGTTAACAGAATGTGTAATTTAGCCTATTAAACACAAAAACTATGTTTCAAGTGTGAATTAGGCATGTCTGATGCTGAAAAAGAAAGGAAATTCTTGACTACTTCACCCATATTGTATTTTATTTTTGCTACATGGCAAAAAGTAATTAACTACTTAAAACACTAGCAAGATTTTGAATTTGGTTCGTCTACCATCAAGCTACTGCAAAATGTAGTTGAATTACTGGTTGAACTACATGCAGTTCATTACTCCCCAACACTGCTGTAGAGGTATTTTATGAAAGGAGTTTAACATGGTCCTGTAGTAGTCTACTTGGTAACTCACGTTAATGTTACTGATATTATGTATATCTTTCTGAAGCTCCAGTGCCCTCTTCCAACACATCACAGCCCTGTTTGAGTGCAGCGCTGCGGCTATGGTGACTCTGCTGGTCAACGACCCAGTGGGTCTGCTGTCTATCAGGTCCTGCAGAGTACAGATGCTTTCAGACTGGTACACCATGCTGTACAACCCCAGCCCAGACTACATCACCACTCTACACTGCACACAGGAAGCTGTCTTTCCCCTGTGAGTAGCCTATGGCTCGTCAACGTCATGAATTGGATCTATGCACTTTTAGGGCTGGTTTCTCAGTTAGTCCTGGACTCAAAGCATGCTGAAATAGCTTTTTAGTCCAGGATTAATTTCCGTCTCTATCTGGAAACAGTCTCATCATCAACTGATATGAGCTGAACATATGAAATTGGTTGGCATGTTCAGCTTCAGAGCAGTGTGCGCACCATCAAGCACAGTGAGATGTTTTGTTCATTGAATAACAGGACTTATTCTGTATCCGCAGGTACACTATAGTGTTGATCTACTACGCCTTCTGCCTGGTGTTCATGATGCTGCTGCGTCCACTTCTGGTCAAGAAGATCGCCTGTGGTCTGGGGAAATCTGACCGCTTCAAGAGCATCTACGCTGCTCTCTACTTCTTCCCTATCCTGACAGTCCTGCAAGCTGTGGGAGGCGGCCTGCTCTGTGAGTATGCTTTCAAATAAGGGTCCGGTCTGATTCGGGCCAACCAGGTTCGGTTTCCATTTATATAGTATTTATGGTTACATAATTGATTTATGTGAAATGCATTATTTTAAGGCCATAGGTCTTGTCGCCTCGGAAGCCTAGGCATCTCACGTTCTGTTCCAATGCCTGGGGAAGTTCTCCACAGGAAGACCAAAAATAAAATGTCCACCATAACTATTGCCAGAGATCACACAGGCCACACTATTTGATGGGTTTGATAAGTAGAAATGTGTCACTAGTTTCCATGCAGACTCCATGGAAACTAGTGACACATTTCTACTTATCAAACCCATCAAATATTGTGGCCTGTGTGATCTCTGGCAATGGTTCTGGTGGACATTCCTGCAGTCAGCATGCTAATTGCACACCTCAACTTGAGACATCTGTGGAATTATGTTTTACCAAATAGGGCTATCTTCTGTATACCAACCCTACCTTGTCACAACACAACTGATTGGCTCAAATGCATTGAGAAGGAAATAAATTATATTGAATATTTGTGTGTGTGTATATATACAGTTGAAGTCGGAAGTTTACATACACCTTAGCCAAATACATTTAAACTCAGTTTTTCACAATTCCTGACGTTTAATCCGAGTAAAAGTTCCCCGTTTTAGGTCAGTTAGGATCACCACTTTATTTGAAGAATGTGAAATGTCAGAATAATAGTAGAGAGAATTATTTATTTCAGCTTTTATTTCTTTCATCACATTCCCAGTGGGTCAGAAGTTTACATACACTCAATTAGTATTTGGTAGCATTGCCTCTAAATTGTTTAACTTGGGTCAAACGTTTCGGGTAGCCTTCCACAATAAGTTGGGTGAATTTTGTCCCATTCCTCCTGACAGAGCTGGTGTAACTGAGTCAGGTTTGTAGGCCTCTATGCTCGCACATGCTTTTTCAGTTCTGCCCTCAAATTTTCTATAGGATTGAGGTCAGGGCTTTGTGATGGCCACTCCAATACCTTGACTTTGTTGTCCTTAAGCCATTTTGCCACAACTTTGGAAATATGCTTGGGGTCATTGTACATTTCGAAGACCCATTTGCGACCAAGCTTTAACTTCCTGACTGATGTCTTGAGATGTTGCTTCAATATATCCACATAATTTTCATCCCTCATGATGCCATCTATTTTGTGAAGTGCACCAGTCCCTCCTGCAGCAAAGCACACCCACAACATGATGCTGCCACCCCTGTGCTTCACAGTTGGGATGGTGTTCTTTGGCTTGCACGCCTCCCCCTTTTTCCTCCAAACAAAACAATGGTCATTATGACCAAACAGTTCTATTTTTGTTTCATCAGACCAGAGGACAATTCTCCAAAAAGTACGATCTTTGTCCCCATGTGCAGTTGCAAACCGTAGTCTAGCTTTTTTATGGCGGTTTTAGAGCAGTGGCTTCTTCCTTGCTGAGTGGCCTTTCAGGTTATGTCGATATAGGACTTATTTTACTGTGGATATAGACACTTTTGTCCCTGTTTCCTCCAGCATCTTCACAAGGACCTTTGCTGTTGTTCTGGGATTGATTTGCACTTTTCGCACCAAAGTACATTAATCTCTAGGAGACAGAACGCGTCTCCTTCCTGAGCGGTATGACTGCTGCGTGGTCCCATGGTGTTTATACTTGCGTACTATTGTTTGTACAGATGAACGTGGTACCTTCAGGCTTTTGGAAATTGCTCCCAAGGATGAACCAGACTTGTGGAGGTCTACAATGTATTTTTCTGAGGTCTTTGCTGATTTCCTATGATTGTCCCATGATGTCAAGCAAAGAGGCACTGAGTTTGAAGGTAGGCTTTGAAATCCATCCACAGGTACACCTCCAATTGACTCAAATGATGTCAATTAGCCTATCAGAAGCTTCTAAAGCCATGACATCATTTTCTGGAATTTTCCAAGCTGTTTAAAGGCACAGTCAACTTAGTGTATGTAAACTTATGGCCCACTGGAATTGTGATACAGTGAATTATAAGTGAAATAATCTGTCTGTAAACAATTGTTGGAAAAATGACTTGTGTCATGCACAAAGTAGATGTCCTAACCGACTTGCCAAACTATAGTTTGTTAACAAGACATTTGTGGAGTGGTTGAAAAACGAGTTTTTGAAAAACGATGTCTACAACCTAAGTGTATGTAAACTTCCGACTTCAACTGTATATATATTTACACCCCTTTTTCTCCCTAATTTTGTGGTATCCAATTGGTAGTTAGTCTTGTCCCATCGCTGCAACTACCGTACGGACTCAGGAGAGGCGAAGGTCGAGAGCCATGCATCCTCCGAAACACGACCCAGCCAAGCCGCAGTGCTTCTTGACACAATGCCCGCTTAACCCGGAAGCCAGCCGCACCAATGTGTTGGAGGAAACACCGTACACCTGGCGACCGTGTCAGTGTGCATGCCCCCGGCCCGCCACAGGAGTCGCTGGAGTGCGACGGGACAAGGACATACCGACGCTGGGCCAATTGTGGTGCCGCCCCATGGTTCTCCCAGTCGTGGCCGGCTGCGACAGAGCCTGGACTCGAAACCAGAATTTCTAGTGGCACAGTGACTTAGACCACTGCGCCACTCGGGAGGCCCCAAAAATTAACTTTTAACAAGGCACACCTGTTATTTGAAATGCATTTCAGATGACTACCTCATGAAGCTGGTTGAGAGAATGCCTAGAGTGTGAAAAGCTGTCATCAAGGCAAAGGGTGGCTACTTTGAAGAATCTCCAAATATAAAATATATTTTGATTTGTTTAACACATTTTTGGTTACTATATGATTCCATATGTGTTATTTCATAGTTTTGAAGTATTCACTATTATTCTACAATATAGAAAAAAAATAAAGAAAAACCCTTGAATGAGTAGGTGTGTCCCAACTTTTGACTGGTACTATATATATACAGTGGGGAGAACAAGTATTTGATACACTGCCGATTTTGCAGGTTTTCCTACTTACAAAGCATGTAGAGGTCTGTAATTTTTATCATAGGTACACTTCAACTGTGAGAGACAGAATCTAAAACAAAAATCCAGAAAATCACATTGTATGATTTTTAAGTAATTAATTTGCATTTTATTGCATGACATAAGTATTTGATCACCTACCAACCAGTAAGAATTCCGGCTCTCACAGACCTGTTAGTTTTTCTTTAAGAAGCCCTCCTGTTCTCCACTCATTACCTGTATTAACTGCACCTGTTTGAACTCGTTACCTGTATAAAAGACACCTGTCCACACACTCAATCAAACAGACTCCAACCTCTCCACAATGGCCAAGACCAGAGAGCTGTGTAAGGACATCAGGGATAAAATTGTAGACCTACAGTGAGGGAAAAAAGTATTTGATCCCCTGCTGATTTTGTACGTTTGCCCACTGACAAAGAAATGATCAGTCTATAATTTTAATGGTAGGTTTATTTGAACAGTGAGAGACAGAATAACAACAAAAATATCCAGAAAAACGCATGTCAAAAATGTTATAAATTGATTTGCATTTTAATGAGGGAAATAAGTATTTGACCCCCTCTCAATCAGAAAGATTTCTGGCTCCCAGGTGTCTTTCATACGGGTAACGAGCTGAGATTAGGAGCACACTCTTAAAGGGAGTGCTCCTAATCTCAGTTTCTTACCTGTATAAAAGACACCTGTCCACAGAAGCAATCAATCAATCAGATTCCAAACTCTCCACCATGGCCAAGACCAAAGAGCTCTCCAAGGATGTTAGGGACAAGATTGTAGATCTAATTTTGGCTGGAATGGGCTACAAGACCATTGCCAAGCAGCTTGGTGAGAAGGTGACAACAGTTGGTGCGATTATTCGCAAATGGAAGAAACACAAAAGAACTGTCAAACTCCCTTGGCCTGGGGCTCCATGCAAGATCTCACCTCGTGGAGTTGCAATGATCATGAGAATGGTGAGGAATCAGCCCAGAACTACACGGGAGGATCTTGTCAATGATCTCAAGGCAGCTGGGACCATAGTCACCAAGAAAACAATTGGTAACACACTACGCCGTGAAGGACTGAAATCCTGCAGCGCCCGCAAGGTCCCCCTGCTCAAGAAAGCACATATACATGCCCGTCTGAAGTTTGCCAATGAACATCTGAATGATTCAGAGGACAACTGGGTGAACGTGTTGTGGTTAGACGAGACCAAAATGGAGTTCTTTGGCATCAACTCAACTTGTCGTGTTTGGAGGAGGAGGAATGCTGCCTATGACCCCAAGAAACCATCCCCACCGTCAAACATGGAGGTGGAAACATTATGCTTTGGGGGTGTTTTTCTGCTAAGGGGACAGGACAACTTCACCGCATCAAAGGGACGATGGACGGGGCCATGTACCGTCAAATCTTGGGTGAAAACCTCCTTCCCTCAGCCAGGGTATTGAAAATGGGTCGTGGATGGGTATTCCAGCATGACAATGACCCAAAACACACGGCCAAGGCAACAAAGGAGTGGCTCAAGAAAAAGCACATTAAGGTCCTGGAGTGGCCTAGCCAGTCTCCAGACCTTAATCCCATAGAAAATCTGTGGAGGGAGCTGAAGGTTCGAGTTGCCAAACGTCAGCCTCGAAACCTTAATGACTTGAAGAAGATCTGCAAAGAGGAGTGGGACAAAATCCCTCCTGAGATGTGTGCAAACCTGGTGGTCAACTACAAGAAACATCTGACCTCTGTGATTGCCAACAAGGGTTTTGCCACCAAGTACTAAGTCATGTTTTGCAGAGGGGTCAAATACTTATTTCCCTCATTAAAATGCAAATCAATTTATAAAATTTTTGACATGCGTTTTTCTGTATTTTTTTGTTGATATTCTGTCTCTCACTGTTCAAATAAACCTACCATTAAAATTACAGACTGATCATTTCAATGTCAGTGGGCAAACGAACAAAATCAGCAGGGGATCAAATACTTTTTTCCCTCACTGTACACAAGGCTGGCATGGGCTACAGGACAATAGGCAAGCAGCTTGGTGAGAAGGCAACAACTGTTGGCGCAATTATTAGAAAATGGAAGAAGTTCAAGATGACGGTCAATCACCCTCGGTCTGGGGCTCCATGCAAGATCTCACCTCGTGGGGCATCAATGATCATGAGGAAGGTGAGGGATCAGCCCAGAACTACACGGCAGGACCTGGTCAATGACCGGAAGAGAGCTGGGACCACAGTCTCAAAGAAAACCATTAGTAACACACTACGCCGTCATGGATTAAAATCCTGCAGCGCACGCAAGGTCCCCCTGCTCAAGCCAGCGCATGTCCAGGCCCGTCTGAAGTTTGCCAATGACGATCTGGATGATCCAGAGGAGGAATGGGAGAAGGTCATGTGGTCTGATGAGACAAAAATTGAGCTTTTTGGTCTAAACTCCACTCGCCGTGTTTGGAGGAAGAAGAAGGATGAGTACAACCCCAAGAACACCATCCCAACCGTGAAGCATGGAGGTGGAAACATCATTCTTTGGGGATGCTTTTCTGCAAAGGGGACAGGACGACTCTACCGTATTGAGTGGAGGATGGATGGGGCCATGTATCGCGAGATCTTGGCCAACAACCTCCTACCCTCAGTAAGAGCATTGAAGATGGGTCGTGGCTGGATCTTCCAGCATGACAACGACCCGAAACACACAGCCAGGGCAACTAAGGAGTGGCTCCGTAAGAAGCATCTCAAGGTCCTGGAGTGGCCTAGCCAGTCTCCAGACCTGAACCCAATAGAAAATCTTTGGAGGGAGCTGAAAGTCCGTATTGCCCAGCGACAGCCCCGAAACCTGAAAGATCTGGAGAAGGTCTGTATGGAGGAGTGGGCCAAAATCCCTGCTGCAGTGTGTGCAAACCTGGTCAAGAACTACAGGAAACGTATGATCTCTGTAATTGCAAACAAAGGTTTCTGTACCAAATATTAAGTTCTGCTTTTCTGATGTATCAAATACTTATGTCATGCAATAAAATGCAAATTAATTACTTAAAAATCATACAATGTGATTTTCTGGATTTTTGTTTTAGATTCCGACTCTCACAGTAGAAGTGTACCTATGATAAAAATGACAGACCTCTACGTGCTTTGTAAGTAGGAAAACCTGCAAAATCGGCAGTGTATCAAATACTTGTTCTCCCCACTGTATATATATATATATATATTTATTTATTTATATATATATATAGATACTTGGTGTCAAGGTAGCTATATAATATTGTACTAAATAATAGCACGTTATCTGACTGTATTGTTTCACCCCCCATCACTAGTTAACAGCCATCCTAAAAACTAAATCCAATACTGAAGTTCTCCAGACTTCCAATAGTCGAGGCAATGAGACAAGATTTGGGCAGGCGAGACTAAAGGTCTTGCCATGTGATTGTGGTATAAGCTTGATGCTTTCTGTTTTTCAGATTATGCTTTTCCATACATTATTTTGGTGTTGTCCCTGGTTACCCTGGCAGTGTACATGTCAGCCTCAGAAATACAGGCAAGAAACTGCGTATTTTATATTTCCCTAACCAACATTTTTTAAGTTTGATATCAGCTCAGTCAATATAATTGTTTGAGCACATATCCCATTTCCTAAGTGTTTCCTCCCTTTACTCCTATCCATAGTCTTTCAAGAATCTCGCTGCCAAGAAGAAGAGGTTGGTGGTGCTCTTCAGCCATTGGCTCCTTCACGCGTATGGCATCATCTCCATCTCCCGATTGGATAAACTGGAGCAGGACCTACCTCTATTGGCCCTGGTACCTGGACCCGCCCTTTTCTACCTGCTCACTGCCAGGTTCACTGAACCTTGCCGGATTCTGTCAGAAGGTGGCAACGGCCACTAGAACTATTATAGATGGATGTGGGTATTAAAGTTAGACTCAGGGAATTGATGTTGCCACGAGCAGCACCGCAGATATTGAGATGAGCGTGACGCAAGATTTCGGTCACACGCCTTCTGTGCATGTTCAGGGGTACACTTCACCCTCTTACAGCATGGGAGACGCTGGACCAAAACAGTGGAGAAGTTGAGCTTTGTGCATCAACGCTCTTAGTTGTTGCGGAAATTTACCCACTTTGCTGTTTACTTTCTGCGTCTATGTGATATTGCTGAGTCTACCTTTAATGTCCACCTGTCTATCAATTCAGGAGGTGTTGTCCATGGAGATATATGGATGCTAGCCTTTACTGCCTTCTCTGAGTATGGTAGAAGGATGACTGCTGCATGCAGTGTTGATAGTTGATATTCCTCTCACAGTGAAAAGGAAGATTTTATGATATTCCTAGAACTAAGGTGGGAATACAAACAACATGTGTACATACTGTATGTCTATAAACTACAAAGCTCCATATATTTAAAGTGTTTATTATTGAATGGTATTGTGTCCACATGAATGTTGTCTTTACAACCTAAGGCCTAAGATGTACTGTTCCTCATTGAGGCTGTTTTGAGAAGTGTTTTGTATATAGATATTCACTCTGTCATATTATTTTGGGCTCCTGAGTGGCTCAGCGATCTAAGGCACTGCATCTCAGTACTAGAGGCATCACTACAGACTCTGGTTCGATCCTGGGCTGCATCACAACCGGCCATGATTGTGCGCCGCCCTATGGGACTCCCAATTGGCCCAGCGTCGTTAGGGTTTGACCGGGGTTAGGCCGTCATTGTAAATAAGAATTTCTTCTTAACTGACTTGCCTAGTAAAATAAAAAAATCATATATGCTCAACATCCTTGATTGTTTTAAGCTCAGATATCCTTGATTGTTGCAGTGCAATCAAAGATGGTCTCTGGATTGTCCAATAGTTTAAGTTGAGTTAGATGTTCTTAAACTAAATCTAATGTGCCAAAAACTCTGAACACATGTGTCACGGCTCCCCCTCTGCATTGCAGGGGCGGTTCCTCCTGCAGGCAGAGGAGGGTCGTTAGTGATTGGAGCCACCTGGGCTCAGGGTATAAACTGCTTCACTAATCACTTCTCTCTCTCTCTCTGCTCCTCCAGGTATGATCCTGTTTTGTTTGTTCCTTTGTAGTTGTACATAGTTTTCACTCAGTCATATTTACACACACAGATTCAAGCATCCATGCACTTTACATACACCTTACATTATGATACTTCCACACCTCATTCCTTTTTCTTTGTTTACAGTTAATAGTTTTGGTTTAGAATAAAGAACCTTTTTAATTGGCCTATACCTGTTGTTTGTGTCCCCTCATTTTTGTCACAGGCTATGAGCCGGCCTGTGACAAGAATGAGGGGACACGAACAACAGGTATAGGCCAATTAAAAAGGTTCTTTATTCTAAACCAAAACTATTAACTTTAAACAAAGAAAAAGGAATGAGGTGTGGAAGTATCATAATGTAAAGTGTATGTAAAGTGCATGGATGCGTGAATCTGTGTGTGTAAATATGACTATGTACAACTACAAAGGAACAAACAAAACAGGATCATACCTGGAGGAACAGAGAGAGAGAGAAGTGATTAGTGAAGCAGTTAATACCCTGAGCCCAGGTGGCTCCAATCACTAACGACCCTCCTCTGCCTGCAGGAGGAACCGCCCCTGCAATGCAGAGGAGGAGCCGTGACACATGCATATGTCCAGTGGCAGATAAAATAGTTTATTATAACCTAATATTATGTTACAAGCCAAGTGGAATATAGTTCCATTATTTTGCTTGATCAAAAATGGAATGAAAATTATACTGCTGTTTCCCCGTAAATGATGTTGGAGAAATACGCTTGTTGGATAGTAAGGAAATTAAATTGTGAATGTATTTTATGCATGCTCATAGAATGCTTGTAAATAGATGACAATGGATGTGTTTATTAGAAATATATAATTTTATTGCAGTGTAATTTTAAAACATACAGAACGAGGACTTGACTAGCTACAATTTTGACTATTGTAAAATGTATTGTTCAATTAAACTTGTGAAATGCTGTGTGTTATAAAGTGTTATGATTTTTCTGAAATAAGAATCACAAGTGTGAGTACTCATCTACTTTCATCTCATATGACTTTCATTTGTGCTGAGTTTTTTTTATAACACAACAATTGTGTTGATGTAATCCTTCTTGATGTCGCTAGTTGCCCTGTTCTTTAAGTGCAATGTTTGATTTAGTACTGGCCAACAGGGAACTTATGCCCTTCAGTTCCTCCTCTAGTCTACTGTTGATATCCCCCAGTTGGAACTTCCTGTCGTGGATCTTGGTCATGAGTCTGTAGATAGCCTCCAGAATCTTGTGGTCTCTCTCTGAAGATTCCTGAATTGTTGAATGAGTCATGGATGATTTAGTGTGGTCTCTTCATGACAGTTTACTATTGACTTACAAATCACTCAAGTCCTGCACTGTGGATTTGTCAAAATACGTTAACCAGAGAAATCTGGTCATGTACACGGTTGTCTGTCAGCAAGTGGTCAGGCTATAAGTTAACATCAGTTGTAAAATATTAAATGGCGTATGTACAGTAAGCTGCTGGACTGACCAGCCATGGTTTAAGAATCCTTACCTCAGTCACCACAGTGTCCTCTGCCCAAGCATCAAACAGGCTCTCTAGGGGAAGATGCGTTTATAAGTTATGATGATATTGAAACCTGATAGACTGAACTAAATATTATGCACAACGTTTTACAATAGTTGGAGTCATTGAGCGCGGCTGATGCTCACCAAATAGAGAATGAACCTCCTCTTTCAGCCACCCAATCTCCTTTGTGTGTCTTTCCTGGTCTTTCCTGGTGTTCCATATGTCCTCCTTCATTTGTTCAATACACTGAAAAACAATGTTTACATTAAGTTTTTGCTTGGTAGGTGAGTGAGTGGTGTAGTTCAGTATGGAGGGCCATTGTGAGTGACTCATGTCTCTTACCACATGTAGTCTGCTGTTCTCCATATTGACCTGCTCCAGCATCATCCCTTTGTCATAGATGCTCTTCTCCGTGGCGATGATGTCTGCAGCGTGAGACGTCAGCAGCTCCATGTGTTTCTCACGCAAACCCTCTAGACTCCTCTTCATGTCCTCCTGTCAGTCAGTTACAAGCAGACTGTTTCAATGCTATTACACTTCACAGCTTGCCTTTTAGAGTGTGTGGTAACCAAGATGTACATACTGAATGTTTTTGTTATGAAACTCACCTTTGGTTTGAGAAGAGTACTAGTGCTCTCTTTCATATCCTGGATGAAGAGCTCCAGATGATTGTTCTTACTCTTTAACTCTGGTGGGGAAAATCATTTAAGTAATTATAAAATGCTGCACTACATGATTTCTAAGGTTATAGTGAGCACATTCTTTGAGATATCTGCATATTTGTGTATGTCTACTTGATATTGTTGACTAAATCAAATCAAATTGTATTTGTCACATGCGCCGAATACAACAGGTGTAGGCCTTACCGTGAAATGTTTACTTACAAGCACTTTACCACCAATGCAGTTTTAAGAAAAATAATATTTTTGAAATAAACTAAAGTAAAAAATAAAAGCGCAACAATCAAATAACAATAACGAGGCTATATACAGGGGGTACCGGTACCGAGTCAATGTGCGGGGGTACAGCTTAGTCGAGGAAATCGAGGCAATATGTACAGTACCAGTCAAACGTTTGGACACACCTACTCATTCAAGGGTTTTTCTTAATTTTTTTCTATTTTCTATATTGTATTATAATAGTGAAGACATCAAAACTATTAAATAACATATTTGGAATCATGTGTAGTAACCAAAAAAGTGTTAAACAAATCAAAATATATTTTATATTTGAGATTCTTCAAAGTAGCCACCCTTTGCCTTGATGACAGCTTTGCACACTCTTGGCATTCTCCCAACTAGCTTCATGAGGTAGTCACCTGGAATGCATTTCAATTAACAGGTGTGTCTTGTTAAAAGTTAATTTCTGGAATTTCTTTCCTTCTTAATGAGTTTGAGCCAATCAGTTGTGTTGTGCCAAGGTAGGGGTGGTATACAGAAGATAGCCCCATTTAGTAAAAGACCAAGTCCATATTATGGCAAGAATAGCTCAAATAAGAAAAGAGAAACAACAGTCCATCATTACTGTTCAGCAGCCTTATGGCTTGGAGTTGAAGCTTTAAGAAGCCTTTTGGAATTAGACTTGGCGCTCCAGTACCGCTTGCCGTGCAGTAGCATTGAGAACAGTCTATGACTAGGTTGGCCGGAGTCATTGGCAAGGGCCTTCCTCTGACACCGCCTGGTATAGAGGTCCTGGATGGCAGGAAGCTTGGCCCCAGTGATGTACTGGGCCGTACGCACTACCCTCTGTTGCGCTTTGTGGTCGGAGGTCGAGCAGTTGCAATACCAGGCGGTGATGTAACCGGTCAGGATGCTTTTGATGGTGCAGCTGTAGAACTTTTTGAGGATCTGAGGACCCATGCCAAATCTTTTCAGTCTCCTGAGGGGGAATAGCCATTGTCGTGCCCTCTTCACAACTGTCTTGGTGTGTTTGGACCATGATAGTTTGTTGGTGATGTGGACACCAAGGAACTTGAAGCTATCAACCTGCTCCACTACAGCCCAGTCAATGAGAATGGGGGCGTGCTCAGCCCTCCTTTTCCTGTAGTCCACGATCATCTCCTTTGTCTTGATCACGTTGAGGGAGAGGTTGTTGGCCTGGCACCACACTGCCAGGTCTCTGACCTCCTCCCTATAGGTTGTCTCATCGTTGTCGGTGATCAGGCCTATAACTGTTGTGTCATCTGCAAACTTAATGATGGTGTTGGAGTCGTGCTTGGCCACGCAGTCATGGTTGAACAGGGAGTACAGGAGGGGACTAAGCACGCACCCCCGGGGGGCCCCTGTGTTGAGGATCAGTGTGTTTAGTCCCAGGGTCCTTAGCTTAATGATGAGCTTTGAGGGCACTATGGTGTTGAACGCTGAGCTGTAGTCAACGAACAGCATTCTCACGTAGGTGTTCCTTTTGTCCAGGTGGAAAAGGGTGTTGTTGAGTGCAATACCGATTGCGTCATCTGTAGATCTGTTGGGTCGGTATGCAAATTAGAGTGGGTCAGGGTTTCTGGGATGATGGTGTTGATGTAAGCCATGACCAGCCTTTCAAAGCACTTCATGGCCACAGATGTGAGTGCTACGGGTCAGTAGTCATTTAGGCAGGTTACCTTGGTGTTCTTGGGCACAGGGACTATGGTGGTCTGCTTGAAACATGTAGGTATTACAGACTCAGCCAAGGGCAGGTTGAAAATATTAATGAAGACACTTGCCACTTGGTCAGCGCATGTTCGCAGTACACGTCCTGGTAATCCGCCTGGCCCTGCGGCCTGTTTAAAGGTCTTACTCACATCAGCTACGGTGAGCGTGATCACACAGTCGTCCAGAACAGCTGGTGCTCTCATGCATGCATCAGTGTTGCTTGCCTCGAAGCGCGGATAGAAGTCATTTAACTCGTCTGATAGGCTTGTGTCACTGGGCAGCTCAAGGCTGGCCTTCCCTTTGTAGTCCGTAATAGTTTGCAAGCCCTGCCACATCCGACGAGCGTTGGAGCAGGTATAGTAGGATTCAATATTTGTCCTGTATTCACTCTTTGCCTGTTTGATGGTTCGTCTGAGGGCATAGCGGGATTTCGTATAAGCGTCCGGGTTATAGTCCTGCTCCTTGAAAGCAGCAGCTCTACCCTTTAGCTCAGTGCGGATGTTACCTGTAATCCATGGCTTTTGGTTGGTGTACATACGGTCACTGTGGGGACAACGTCATCGATGCACTTATTGATGAAGCCGGTGACTGATGTGGTATACTCCTCAATGCCATCGGATGAGTCCCGGAACATATTGAAGTCTAAACAGGTCAACATTCACAACAACCACCCGAGCCACTGCCTGTTCAACCCGCTATCATCCAGAAGGTGAAGTCAGTACAGGGGGATCAAAGCTGGGACCGAGAGACTGAAAAATAGCTTCTATCTCAAGGCCATCAGACTGTTAAACAACCATCACTAACACAGAGAGGCTGCTGCCTACATACAGACTTGAAATCATTGACCACTTTAATAAATGGATCACTAGTCACTTTAATAATGGCACTTTAATAATGTTTACATATCTTGCATTACTCATCTCATATGTATATACTGTATTTTATACCATCTATTGCATCTTGCCTATGCTGCTCGGTCATCGTTCATCCATATATTTATATGTATATTCTTATTCCATCCCTTTACTTAGATTTGTGTGTATTAGGTAGCTGCACTGTCGGAACTAGAAGCACAAGCATTTCACTACAGTACACTCGCAATAACATCCGCATGTGTATCTGACCAATACAATTTGATTTGATCTGTGCTAGCAAAATAGTCCTGTAGTTTAGCATCTGCGTCATCTGACCACTTCCGTATTGAGCGAGTCACTGTTACTTCCTGCTTTAGTTTTTGCTTGTAAGAAGGAATCAGGAGGATAGAATTATGGTGGGCGGGGGAGAGCTTTGTACGCGTGCGTCTCTGTGTTATTATAGTTGTTATTATAGATATATTAGCAGATTATTGGGTCAGTACCTGAGGTATGGTTTTTTAGTTTTTGGTGCCTGGACTGGTCAATATCAAACTGGGCCTCCGCCTCCTCCAAGATAGACTCTTTACCCTTCAGGTCCTCCTCCTTCTCCAGTCGGCTCTGTGTCACTGACTCCGCTTCAGTCTAATTTCACAGAAGAAGAAGACATTAAATACATTTTTCTCAACAGCTTGTATGTGTGATGAGGCTTACTAATGTCCGCTAGCTGAGTTAGATGTAAAATGTAAATATATATAAATATACTTACGATGAACTGTTGGATCTCGGCATTGTAGGAAATGGTAATCTGTTCATTCCCCTCCTCTGCCTTAACAATCTTGTTACTGAGAAGTTCAATCAACGCGCCCATGAATACATGGTCTCTGAGTTTCTTCTCCTGATTTAAATGTTTATGAAATATAAATTAATAAAACAAATATAAAGTGCATGTGCTATCTCAATAGATTCCTGAAGAATTAAGGAAAAATAAGCGAACCTCTTCAAGCAGTTCCTCATATCTCCTCCTGGTTAAACCAATATTAGAGTTGACCTCTTTCACATGCTGTACTTGATCTTTTTTTAGATTCTCCAGAGACTGGCACAGTTCTTCTTTTTCAACTTCAAAGATTGCTCTGAAAAGAAAAAGTAAAAACCGTAGACTGTATCAAATAACCCAATTTATGAAGAGAAAGTCCAAGTCTGTAATGAAATGAAGAGATACTATTTGTTGCTTACATGTTCTTCTTTTCTTTATTGAGCTGTCCATGCAGTTCATCCACATTTCTTTCAAACAGGTCTGCATTAACTCTATGAGAAACAAAATGCTAACTAGGTAAGCAACTATTCTGACAATTCTGCATGACATTTACTTTATTTTTAGTACATAACTAAACAATGAGATAAAAGCTCTGTAGTTTGCAAGATAATTATTTAGACTTTTTATTCATTATATTTCAAACTTGGTCAGATGGTTAATGCTGTCCTTAGTGAAATAAGTTACTTTGATACTACACAAAAGTGTCAAAACTCGTAGTGATTATAGACTAATATGATAAAATGGACCATATTACTTACATATTGGTTTCATGGAGTTGTTTGATCTCTTCATCCATTTCTCTGATCTCTATTTTATGTTTAGCGATCGATGCAACGCGCTCCTCAAGTCTAAGTCTGGACTTTTCTAAGCTGAAAATCAATCAAACAAACATACAAACAGATGATAAAATGCAGTGGTGTAAAGTACTTAAGTAAATATACTCTAAAGTACTACTTAAGTAGTTCTTTGGGGTATCTGTACTTTAGTATTTATATTTTTGACTACTTTTACTTTTACTTCACTACATTCCTTAAGAAAATATTGTACTTTTTACTCCATACATTTTCCTTGACACCCAAAAGTACTCGTTACATTTTGAATGCTTAGCAGGACAGGAAAAAAGTCAACTTCACCCACTTATCAACCGAACATCCCTGATCATCCCTACTGCCTCTGATCTGGTGGACTCACTAAACCGACATGCTTTGTTTGTAAATGATGTCTGAGTGTTGGAGTGTGCCCCTGGCCTTCCATGAATTAAAAAAACAAGAAAATGGTGCCATCTGGTTTGCTTAATATAAGGAATTTGAAATTATTTATACTTTTACTTTTGATACTTAAGTATATTTTAAACCAAATACTTTTTGACTTTTACTCAAGTAGAAGTTCACTGGGTGACTTTTACTTTTACTTGAGTCATTTTCTATTCAATTATCTTTACTTTTACTCAAGTATGACAGTTGGGTACTTTTTACACCACTGATAAAATGTAAGTAAAAATGACTGTCAGCCAAAGTAAAGGGAAAGCAGTGTTGCAGGTTGACTTGATTCTTCGTAGATGTAGGATGCAAAGAGGTATAGATGGAATACCGTCTTGAGACATTGAGGTGTTCAGCCATGACGTCGTCCTCCTCTTTCCTTTGAGCTTTAAATCTGTCAGACATCTTAGCAATAGACTCCAGGCGGATGGCATTCACTATCTGGCCCTCCTCCATCTCACCATCCACCTGCACACATAACAGAACAGAGCCCATCTACACAGCGCCTATCTATAATGCATGAGAATCCTCTACAACAGAGATCATCAACTAGGGGGCCGGAACATAATTACAAATAATTTGTAGACTGCAAATTGACCGCAAGTAGCCCAAACAGATATATTTGACTAAAACACAACTTTCAACCTTGCTTACATTTGTATACGATCACATATATCTCTCTATTATGCGTAGGAATAGTTTCAAACAGATTTCCAAAATGAAAATCCCTTGGAGCTGATTTGCTGGTGATTTTACAGTATTTTATGTCAAACAATAAAAATAAAAATAAATTGTTGTCGCTCAGAACACTTGGGGAACCCTGCTCTACAATCAACCAATACTGGCTCCCCCAGACCACCCCAGCCCTGCATATCATCCCAGGGGGGTGTTCAGTAGCGAGTAAACATTTTGAAACGGGGAGGTACTACCTGAAGTCAAAGCCAACCCTCAGCATCATAAATTTGTTTCACATAAACAACATGGCCAAAAGTATGTGGACACCTGATCGTCCAACATATCATTCCTAAATCATGGGCATTAATATGGAGTTGGTCCCCCCTTTGCTACTATAACAGCCTCCACTCCTCTGGGAAGGCTTTCCACTCGATATTGGAACATTGCTGCGGGGACTTGCTTCCATATAGCCACGAGCATTAGTGAGGTCGGCGTTTCATTTCATCCCAAAGGTGTTCAATGGGGTTGAGGTCAGGGCTCTGTGCAGGCCAGTCATGTTCTTCCACACCGATCTCAACAAACCATTTGTGTATGGACCTCATTTGCGCACGGGGGCATTGTCATGCTGAAACAGGAAAGGGCCTTCCCCAAACTGTTGCCACAAAATTGGAATCATAGAATCGTCTAGAATGTCATTGTATACTGTAGCGTTAAGATTTCCCTTCACTGGAACTAAGGAGCCTAGCCCAAACCATGAAAAACAACCCCAGACCATTATTCCTCCACCAAACTTTACAGTTGGCACTATGAATAGGGGAAGGTAGCGTTCTCCTGGCATCCGCCAAACCAAGATTCGCCCGTCGGACTGCCAGATAGTGACGTGTGATTCATCACTCCAGAGAATGCATTTCCACATTTCCACTACAGTCCAATGGTGGCGAGCTTTACACCACTCCAGCCGACGCTTGGCATTGCGCATGGTGATCTTAGGCTTGTGTGCAGCTGCTCGGCCATGGAAACCCATTTCATGGGCAGCGTACGAACAGTTCTTGTACTGACGTTGCTTCCAGAAGCAGTTTGAAACTAGGTAGTGAGTGTTACAACCGAGGAAAGATGATTTGTACGTGCTACGCACTTCAGCACTTGTGGTCCCATTCTGTGAGCTTGTATAGCCTACCACTTCGTGGCTGAGCCGTTGTTGCTCTTAGATGTTTCCACTTCACAATAACAGCACTTACAGCTGATCGAGGCATCTCTAGCAGGGCATAAATTTGACAAACTGACTTGTTGGCAAGGTGGCATTTAATGACGGTACCATATTGAAAGTCACTGAGCTCTTCAGTAAGGCCATTCTATTGCCAATGTTTGTTTATGGAGATTGCATGACTGTGTGCTCGATTCTGTTCACCTGTTAGCAACGGGTGTGGCTGAAATAGCCAAATCCACTAATTTGAAGGGATGTCCACATACTTTTGTATATATAGTGTATGATTCTGACTTTTGCCAGACACATACAAACACCCCAACTCCTCTACAAGCGGAAACCAGGAGAGTAATTCTATTCAAAGGGCATTTTCTTCACGTTCAGTCAGCCTGTCATCGGATCATATGGCCAGACACAGCTGCTATGCCCTTTGATGGACTGTGTGAACTCTAGCACATCAGAGGACACTCCAGTGAACTGGCTCTCTTAAAGGTCAGACTTAGCACAAAGTGCCTTTGAAGGAATACTTTCTAAAAATATCAATTTGACTACAGAACAGCAGGGCTGAGGCCTCTGGCAATGGCAGGAAATCGATGTCTCACATCTGACATCATGCAGGTGTTTATAATCCCTCCCACCATAGCAACACCAACAGAGAGAAGAGAAGAGTGAGAGGGAAGAGGAGAATGAAGCAACATGTTGCCCTGGAGCTGTACTGTAGTAGTAGCATCACTTTGGAAAAATCTAACTATCTCTCACCTCTACAATCTTTTCCTGTAGTGCCTGAACTTTCAGTTCAAATACAATTCTCACTTCATCCAACTCCTTTACATGAAATTCCCTGTGGAAACAATGGTTAATGAGTCGAAAAAGATGGAATGATGGAAGCAGACATGATGTAACATACAGTATCCCTTGCATTCCATGTATGCTCCATGCTTACGCTACATACAGTACCTGAATGAATGCAAATCTTACTTCTGAAGAACAAGTTCCTCAAATGTGTTGATCTCGTCTGCCAGCTGCTCTTTGTATTGTATTTCAGACGCTGTCAGTTTGGCTATACTTTGCTCTAACTGGAGAATGTGCTGCAATGAAGGAAGAGTGTTGTGTGAAATAACACAATTTATAAATATGTATTTAAATCCAGTGGTGGAGATAGTACCAATTGTCAAGATACCTTAATATAAAATGACTGAAGTAAAAGTGAAAGTAACCCAGTAAAGTACTACTTGAGTAAAATTCTTAAACTATTTGGTTTTAAATATACTTAAGTATCAAAAGTAAATGTAAATCATTACTCAAATATACTTAAGAATCAAAAGTAAAAGTAAATGCTATAAATCATTTAAAATTCCTAATATTAAGCAAACCAGACAGTATGGTTTTCTTGTTTTTTGAATTAACGGAGAGCCAGGGACACACTCCAACACTTAGATATCATTTAAAAACTAAGCATTTGTGTTTAGTGAGTGCCAGATCAGAGGCAGTAGGGATGACCACGTGTCCTCTTGATAATGGCATGAACTGGACCATTTTACTGTCCTGCTAAGCATTCAAAATGTCACAAGTACTTTTGGGTGCCAGGGAAAATTTGTGGGAGTGAAAAGTACATATTTTCTTTAGTTATGTAGTGGAGTAAAAGTTGTCAAAAATATATTTTTAAGTAAAGAACAGATTCACCAAAAACTACTTAAGTAGTACTATTTTTACATAGTTACTTTACACCACTGTTTATATCATACTATAAATTAATAAAAAAGGCAGTTATAGCAAGTGAAGAGCATTAGTGGAAAATGTAATTAATTTACTACTTGACTGAAATACTTCAGTTCACTTACTTTTTTTTGCTCTGTGACTTTGTCCTCCTTATCCAACAGTTCTGGTAAAAAAATGTCCAGCTCTCTGCGTTTCTTCTCATTGTTCTTCTTCTGGTTCTGTATGTTATTGATGACTTCCTCACACTATACCAGCAGGGGAGGATAAGATTAAGACGGTGCCTCACAGCAGGGTATAGTATCTTAGATACTGTAAGCAGGTAGCGGTTAGGGGCATTGGGCCAGTAACCAAAAAGTCGCTGGTTTGTATCCAAGAGCCGATTAGGTGAAAAATCTGCTGATGTGCCCTTGAGCAAGGGACTTTTAAACCTAATTGCTCCTGTGTGTCTGCTAAATAACAAACATTTAAACATTTAAAATGTAGCTATAATAAGAGGTGACTGTGACGTACCTCTCTCTGAAGATTCTCATTTGTTTCAGCAAACGTCTTCCTCTCTTGAATCATGGCCTCCTCTAGCTCCACTTTAGCGGTCTCCACATCTGTGATCTTGGCTTTCCCTTCTTTGATCTCGTTCATTGTTTCATTGAGCAGAATCTGTTTTTTGCCCTTCTCTGACAGCTGGTAGTTTAATTGGTTGATGACATTTTCATGGTCACCTTTTACCAACTCTCTCTCAGGACTGAAAAAGATTCCAAAACAAGTAATAACAAGTTATAACATCATGGATGTTATGTGAAATGTTGCCAATTTTGTTATGATCTGTTACACCTATACATTGCTCAACATGACTTATATTACTTACTAAAGAATAGCATTTTGCTTTTCAAGGACTTCCTGTTTTTCCTCCATTAATTCTATTTCAAGCACTATACTGTTCAGTTCATCTTGGAGTTGAGTAATTTGACCCGCATTTATATTTCTTGCAGCCGCAACACCAGCTGAAAGGGACAATGACACATATCTGTGAGGAAAACATGACTGGATAGCTTTTTCATTCTAGCTTTAAGACAAGACCAGGCAGCTAGGCCGCTCTAGGCATAAGCGACATAAGCAGTCGCTTAGGAACTCAGTCGGGGTCTTAACTTACTGTTGAGAGTTAGAATAGTAGAATACTCAAGGTGCAAGTTTGACATTATTCTCTTGTTATGTCAGTCACTGACAGTCACTCAGTTAGCCATGTCAGCTAACAATTTTTATATTGGTAAGTTAGTCTTGCCAGCTATCTAAACTGGTAGTAATAATGTCCAAATAACGACAGGTCCAGGGGGCCCCCACTGATTTTGTAAGTCACTCTCACTCAGATATCATTAACATGGCATAAGTCATGGCAAAATGTTAGAATGGCAGGAAATTAGCTGTAAAACTGCAAATCTTTTCTCGCTGACTCATGGCAAAATGAGAAGAATTGCATGATATATTTTTATAAAATTTCAACATTTTCTCTCAGCACTATGGCAAAATGTGTAGAATTGCAGGAAATGTACTTTAGAACTGCAACATTTTTCAAGATTGGGGCCACTAAAAAACTCATCTCGCTTAGGGCCCCCAAAGGGCTAGAGAAATAAATATTAATTTCTTTCCACTGGGCACAGACATCAGTTCAATGTTTAGTTTTGATTTACATTTAGTTGTTAACTAAAGTGAATTAATTGTGAAATCCACAAAACATTTCCACCATGTCATTGGATATAGTTTAAAAGTTGGGTGAAAAAAATATGAAATTCCCTTACGTTGATGACTTCTTTCCAATTCCAGTCAGTTTTCCACGTTGATTCAACATCATCACACTTCAATTTTGGGTTGAAATGATGTGGAAACAACATTGATCCAACCAGGTTTTGCCCAGTGGGTTGTATTCTATGAAATCATATCATTGGGCTATATAAGTAATTACCTGATATCTCATTCTGAACATCATCATGGATATTCTGGTATTGATGTCGGAGTTTGCTTGTTTCAATAGTTTCTACCTCCAGTTGTTCATGGACTACTCTTCTGGAAGTCTCCTGATTTATAGAAAATAGGGTTTTCAAAAGAGTGTGTAAAGCAAGTTTTCTGGCCTCTATGGCCATTGTCTCTATGGACTTATTTAATTTCAATGTTTTATTAGTTGTATGTACAGGATACACATGGTATATACAGTCCAACGAAATGCTTACTTGCAGGTTCCTTCTCGACAATGCAACAGCAATAAAAAATAAGAATAGATAAGAATACGAACATAAAGTAAATGGCTCAGTATAATATACTTTATATTTACCTACCCACTGGGCACAGACGTAAATTCAACGTCTATTCCGCGTTGGTTCAACCAGTGTGTGCCCAGTGGATAGATTTACATTCCATTTTAGATAATCGATTAGTTTACTAGTCTATTTATTAAATCAATCATATTGGTCGTAACAATATTTAGACTACCTGATGTTCGATCTTCTCTTTCCCTATTGGCATATGCCTACCAGTTCAGTGATGGCAGCAGCTATTTCTTTCAGGTGATGACTGGCCTCAGGACTGAATGGAACTCCCTCATTCCTCAGCTGCTTGTCTATGTCAAGGCAAACGTTCAAACAGGCAAGTTGTGCTATTAGCGATGTAAATTTAGATCTGATACAGTACTTATTTGAAACATTAAAATGATTCAACTTGGCAACTACAAATCAAAGTAATCGGCTGGGTTGCATCAAGTCTGCGCTCATTCACAACTTTAGGAGTTGTCAACACTGAAAAGTAGCAGTTTATCAGATGCTTCTCTATACGTTTCGTTGACGGTAGGTAGGGCTAGCTAGCTATAGTCACTCATGACATGTGTAACAGTAGCAAGAAAGAGAGGCGCCTGTTGTTTTCTTACCTAATTCGCCCAAATGCTCCAAAGCCACCAGAACAGCTGGAAAGTCAGGCACTAAGCAAGATGCCATGTCGAATGTAAAATATATGCAAATAGCTAGCTTCGTCGACTTGTATCAGTGTTTATTTAGCGTTTGCTTCCAAGTTTGAGCAGCTCGAACCGAATATGGGTTGGCATGGTAACCAACATGCAAGACACGAAAGTGAGAGTAGGCCTAGATCTTGCACTCAAAAAGATGAAGTGCATGTGGAATGGGATTGGAATAACAATATTAATGAGTATCACTCTAGCATCTTGAAGATATTATATTTGGTATGTTTTTACTAAAATGTTTTCTAAATAAAAATAACATTTTCCTACCTTTATTTGGAGGTAATATATAGCCTACCTTTCATTATATGTATTTTTGCCAGTATTAATCAACGTCGTTAAAGACAATGTCAGGGAAAGACGTCAATCATATCATCCTCATTTACATGAAATTCCGTTGGAGAACTTGTGAGAATATACACTAGATGGCAGTGTAGGACCAGAGATAGACCAATTCCCAGAATAATACTTTCCAGTGTCCATCCAAAGTGATACTCATTGCAGTCTGCAATGCAGAGGTATTTCTTCTTGGATAAATTATTATCTGTATTCTATGGCTAAGGACATGACATGGTCGTTGTATAGGCCTACATGCATGTGACATGCATGGACCAAGACAGATTATATATGTGTCAGTAGTCCTCAAGTGTGGCTGTTCCTTCTTTCCATTGTGCTTACTGATCTCAAAGTGTCTGACATGTGTGGAATAACCCTAGACAAACCCTAGTCCATGTCATTGAAACCCTAGTCCATGTCATTGAAACCCTAGTCCATGTCATTGAAACCCTAGTCCATGTCATTGAAACCCTAGTCCATGTCATTGAAACCCTAGTCCATGCATGGGCTTTCACCTAGATGTTTTTTTAATGTAGTATACATGAACAACACAGTCCAGCTGATGACACAAAAGTAGTAGGCCTGGTCACCAACAACGATGAGACACCCTATAGGGAGGAGGTCAGAGACAACAACCTCCCCCTCAACGTGAGCAAGACAAAGGCGAAGATCGTGGACTAAAGGAAAAGGAGGGCCGAACACACCCACATTCACTTAGACGGAGCTGTAGTGGAACGGGTCGAGAGTTTCAAGTTCTTTGGGGTCCACATCACCAACAAAGTATCATGGTCCAAACACACCAAGACAGTTGTGAAGAGGGCACGACAACACCTTTTCCTCCTCAGGAGACTGAAAAGATTTGGCATGGGTCCCCAGATCCTCAAAAAGTTCTACAGCTGCACCATTGTGAGCATCCTGACCGGTTGCATCACCGCCTGGTATGGCAACTGCTCAGTCTCCGACTGTAAGGCGCTACAGAGGGTAGTGCGTATGGCCCAGTACATCACTGGGGCCAAGCTTCCTGCCATCCAGGACCTCTATACTAGGCGGTGTCAGAGGAAGGCCCAAAACATTGTCAGGACTCCAGTCACCCAAGTCAGAGACAGTTCTCTCTGCTACTGCATGGCAAGTGGTACCGGAGTGCCAAGTCTAGGTCCAAATGGCTCCTTAACAGCTTCTACCCCCAAGCAATAAGACAGCTGAACAATTAATCAAATGGCCACCCAGACTATTTATACTGCTGCTATTTTCTTAACTTTATTTCTTGAACTGCATTGTTGGTTAAGCGCTTGTAAGTAAGCATTTCACGGTAAGGTTGTATTCGGTGCATGTGAGAAAAAAAAGTGAATTGATTATAGAACTGGATGTCTAGCAGCAGCAACACCCCTATTCAATTTCCATACATATATTTACAAGCAGGGGGCACTGTTGATCTCTCTGCACCACTATGACCAATGACTCAGATCCAAAATGCTGGAGAGGAAATTAGATGGATTTGAGCCGCATTACATTGTTGGTATTGATTTCCTTACCACAGAGCCTAGGAGGAAATATTTTTTATAGTTAGCCACGCCCCTCCTAAATCCTACAACTGCAGACACGATGGCTTATAGCCAATGAGAGTGGAGAGCAGCATCTTCTCAGTGTCAGTCTCTCAGTGCATATTCCCACTCAAGTTAAAAGTGTCTCGTGTGGACCTCAAACCATCTTTGTGGTACCATTTAAAAGTTGAAATTTCAATTATATTCTCATTTTAGTATATTTGAGTAAATATGACACCCACCTTGCATTCTAGAGTATGCTGGTTCTCTCAACCGATGGTGGGTACAACATAAACACCTCAGATTATGTAAAATAGGGTGTAAGCTTTTACGCGGGTTTACAGGTTTTTAGTTAAATTATGTTAAGGATACATAGAACAACTTCTTGTCGAAACGACATACAGTGCCTTCAGAAAGTATTCCTACCCTTATACTTATATTCTGAATGTACTGTAGAAAGCTAGAGTACAGGCAACACTGGAGCTGTTTGACATTGAGGCGTCGCTGAATTGGAATCTCATACTTAACCCCCGGCCCTGTTGTACTTGACCTTGAATTAGGGATAAATTATGCACATGAGCCGTAACAGAACACAAGAGTGATCCTACGACCTGCTTGCCGTGTGCTTAAACCTCCTTCCACCTAGCTGTTTCATTATGCACAATGATCAAGCCCCATAATGGACCTGTCTGACCTGTGCTGCAAACAACACGCACGCGTGCACGCGCACACGCACATACACACACACACCGCAAACGACACAGGATACCTGCTAAAGCCATGCCATGCTTGACACCGAACACCCCCGGGCCTCCAGACCTAAGTGGTGGGTTGTATCCAGGTTCATGTAAACAAAGGAGGACAATACTGCCTTTCTTTTCATGACAGTGAGGGGTCAGAGGAACACGGGGCCGGTGACGGACAGGCATCTGCTCTACTAGTGCTAAACACCTACTGTAATTTCAGACGGTCAGGGAGTCAGTGAGAGCTGCAGGGCCAGGTGAAGAACACACACACACAGACATACACATCAACACACACACACACACACACACACACACACACACACACACACACACACACACACACACACACACACACACACACACACACACACACACACACACACACACACACACACACACACACACACACACACACACACACACACACACACACACACACACACAGAGAGACCATGATTGTATAGTTGTTCTGTGTGAAATCATGGTTTTGAGACATCATCCTGACATCTATTTCTCAGGTGTATCGCTCAGGTCTCCATCTCTCCATCTCTAGATAAGAGCTATGATTTGGGGTCTTGGCCTGTTTTTGTGAGTTGTGCTTAGCCTTCAGTGATCCCAGAGAAAATATGTCTGTGAGAAAGTCTTTGCCCTCAGAGAGAACTGTGAGTATAAGGGGCCAGGAAATAATAGCTTCTTCACAACCTCAACTAGAATACAACCACCGCTCTCTTTCTCTCCACTGTGCTGGTGCCTGGTGCTTAGCCCAGATCTCTAGTGGGGAGTGGCTACTGGCCTATTTTATCACTGCTTTAAAAGGCTAACTACCCTCTGTAGACAAATAAATAGTCTTCTGAAGGTCAACACCAGTGGTATGGATTCAGAGTAATATCCAACTTTTATGCCGTTACGTTGTACTATAAATGGGATTTCAACAGGGAAGTGATATTGAGACTAAACTTTCTTGCAAATGAGCCCTGCACAATACAAAAATGAACCCATCAATAGGCAAGTATAGATACACAGAAATATACAAAATATACACATTAAATACACATTAAGATTCAGAACACAGTCAATTAAAACAAACACATTCTTCATTAGAAACATCCTCTGTCAGCTGTTGGAATTGCGCTATTGACACCAAAGCATCCAATTGAATCGTCTTTTGGAGATTATTCCAAACATACGGTGCAAGGAAGTTAAAGGCTGATTTACCTAACTCTGTAGACACCAAAGGAGTGTAAACCAAATATAACATGTGCTCTGTAAGAAAGCTGAACTCACAACAGCAATAAGATGTAAATGTGCTTCTCAATATGTGTGTCTGGTACTGTAGGCCGTTGGGGGTTGCAAGAAGAGATCAAAGGGGGTGAGCTTACCTGATGTGAACTAGCTTCACTAGCTAGTGAACGCAAGTAGTCATCGTACAGTGTCACCTGCCCTGAGACCTGAAGTAGTGTCCCCCTCTCATAGCCATGAGTTTTGGTAGGCCAGGGATTAGCCCAGGAGTCTGAAGTATATTAACTATGACGTGAATGTGAGATGGAATTCTGGGTTGGCCGTACAGGGATGATCTCTGTTAAAAATGCATAATGCACATGGGTCATTCCAAGGCGCTACAGAGGGTAGTGCGTACGGCACAGTACATCACTAGAGCCAAGCTTTCTGCCATCCAGGACCTCTATACCAGGCGGTATCAGAGGAAGGCCCTAAAAATTGCCAAAGACTGCAGCCACCCTAGTCATAGACTGTTCTCTATGCTATCGCACGGCAAGCGATACCGGAGTGCCAAGTCTAGATCCAAGAGGCTTCTAAACAGCTTCTACCCCCCAAGCCATAAGACTGCTGAACAGCTAATCAAATGGCTATCCGGACTATTTGCATTGCCCCCCCCTCCCCTATTTTTTTACGCTGCTGCTACTCGCTGTTTATTATCTATTATCTATGCATAGTCACTTTACCCCTACCTACATGTACATATTACCTCAATTACCTCGACTAACCTGAACCCCCGCACATTGACATGGTACCGGTACCCCCTGTATATAGCCTCGTTATTGTTATTTGATTATTGCTCTTGTATTTTTTTATTTAGTAAATATTTTCTTAACTGCATTGTTGGTTAAGGGCTTGTAAGTAAGCATTTCACGGTAAGGTCTACCTACACCTGTTGTATTTGGCGCATGTGACACATTTTTGGGGATTTGATTTGAAACAGGGTTGTCAAAGTATTTAATCATTTCTTGAAAAACAAGATAAATTACAACTTTTTTTTAACCTTTAAATATCACTTAGGAGACTGATGTGTTATATACAACTTCTTTTTTGTAGAGTATGCGTCAGAATTGTAAGGTTGAAAGCCTCACTGGTTGGTGTTGACAACATTCTAGCTTTAAACGGCCATGCTGTTACTTTTACGCAACTGACTTTGAATAAAGGACGAAAGTTGTTATTGTACATTTTATAACTTTGTGATAGGTTCCTGCAGCCTTGTGATTGACTTCAACAGCTTATCTGAGGGAACATAAGCCGTTACTATGCTGCTATCAAGGCCCAAGTCATGAATATATGGTCTACTGGAGAGGAACCTTTTGAAATAAACTCACAGAAGATAATAGATTCTGTATTCCAACATTTGGCACCTGTACTTCCTGTCTGTATGTCTAACAGCCCAGTTTGATGTACTCTACTGTGTTGTAAATGTGCACGGTGTCGCACCATCGACCCCTCTAGTCATTCATTTCCAGTGTGCATTGCAGCTGACATTCTATGGGTTTCTGTGTGATCGACCTGGGATCAGTGTACTATTTGAAATCTTTCAGACATTTTAAGCATTTGGCTTTAGCCTGTCTGGAGTGCCAGGTGAGCGAGGTTTGGGCTTGCGAGACTTTTCTGTTAGTTCCTTGCAGCAGGCAAGGTTAATAATCAATGACATCTAAAATATTTGAAATGATTCCAAATAGTATTTGAACCCAGGTTGCTAGGTCTGAAGAAAACCTTTTTAAAAAGGAGCATCTGTGAGACAGGCAGTGGCAACCAGTTAGACAGTACAGCGGAGCCACAGTCAGTGTGACGTGTCTGGAGCCCAAGATGTACTGTTCCCCATCTGCTTTCGTACGAAATAAAAGAAGCTCTAGACTAGCGACTATACCACACCACCACCACAGTCTACAATCATATTAGGAAATTCAAGCCTCTCTCTCTGTATATAGATCTCTCTCTCTCTCTCTCTCTCTCTCTCTCTCTCTCTGTATATAGATCTCTCTCTCTCTCTCTCTCTCTCTCTCTCTCTCTCTCTCTCTCTCTCTCTCTCTCTCTCTCTCTCTCTCTCTCTCTCTCTCTCTCTCTCTCTCTCTCTCTCTCTCTCTCTCTCTCTCTCTCTCTCTCTCTCTCTCTCTCTCTCTCTCTCTCTGTCTCTCTGTATATAGATCCCTCTCTCTCTCTCTCTGTAGCTATACTGATCACTTGAGCGACTGAAACCTTTAAGTCTTTCTCCTCGTCACAGAGCTCCCAGTTAATGAGATCAATTGAAGCAAGGCTGAGCTGGAAACATTGATTATGAAAACATTAAGAATGAGCTAATGAGCATGGCCGCGAGGATTTAGAATATCATAACGCCATGAAGGAAAAGGTCAGTTTAGGAAGAAAAAATATTAAACCAGTAATATCATCTCTTATTGTATTATTTGCCTTTTGCCTGATCCTTTACAATTCTGTTTTTTTTCTTCAGCAATGATAAATACCGATAGAACAATGAATGTTATTATCATATACCTTTCTCAGAAAGAAACCATTACTTCTGGCTTTTAAATGGCCACAATCATTTCTAAAAAGTTAAGGGTGCTGGAGCATGAGTCTGTTGTTTGTTGCCACAAAATGTGTTTATTGGTATCTCACCTTTAACACATTTAATTGAAGGGTGTGGAGGTGCTTGATTGCTTATCATCTAGCAATAAACACAACAGGTAGTCTGATGCCGCTACATTCTTGATGAACAATAGCGACAGGATGCTCTATTTTAAGGATATTAAAACTTTTCTATTTAATCTTATTGGCTATGTTGATCCAAGCTAGGTAATAGAATGTCAGAGTGATGCATGTTTTAAATCAAGCAAGATCAGACGAGGAAGAGGCAGCAACCAAACTACAGTGATGTTCATTTTATATCCTGTTATGACATCTGATTCTGTGTGTAATAGTTATATCTCTGGTGATTGATATTATGGTTCTCATGGTTGTGTGTAGTTCAGTGGGTTGATACATCCACAAGTGGCTCAAACCCACCTTATAATGTTAGAAGATGTTACAACCAATTGGAGTTGGAGTTGGTCCCTTCAATATCTGTCCCCCTCTCTTCCTATTGGATTGAGTTCCACTTCCGTACAGTATAGAGAGAATGAATAAATGCTTACACATCACAACATTCTCCTCTCCTTTCCTCCCCTCTCTTTAGATTAATACGTGTACTGTATATGGAGACCTTTCTTCTGTTTTGTGTGAGTGCCGGCCCAGATAACTGTGTGGCTTTCCTTCCCCTGCTCCTAGCCCCTACAGTGCTCTGCTCATAAAGTGATCCAACTTAAGCCTGGTCACTGGATATGGGCCCTGTGCTTAACATCAGATATCCTGTACCTCTGATACATTATTGAGCCTCTTACCAGGAGTGGACCTTGAATAATACATGACAGGGGGTGATAAATACTGCAGAACAGATAAATGACAATTTCCTTGCTAGGGAATCACTGTGTTTGTGTGTGTACTATATGTACGTATGTGCCTGTTTGCAAACTTAGAGGCATTTCAATTACCTGTACTGTAATAGGTGGTGGAGGTGGTCTGTGAGTGTGTGTGGAGAGAGGCTTTAGATGGCTTCAGCCAATGAACTCCAGGCGAGAAGCCGTGGTACTGTATCAGAATGTCTCCTGCTTGGCCAGAGCGGCAGAGCTTATGTGGGTAAGGGCTCTCATCCGACAGCTCCTCTGACCAGTAACACAATGATCCCGGCCGCTTCCCCCCAGTTGACTCGGCTATAATACACATTTAAGTACTGTCTCACTCTCTCCACCCCCCCCCCCCCCTCCGGAGAGCTACCCAGAGGGTTGTGATATATACCACAAAATCACAACTCAATTCCCTGCTTAACGAGTTTGTTTGAAGGCACTTTTCAGGGCTGAGAGAGAACAGGGCTGAGATTTATGGAGCAGCTTTCGGTAGGTAGGAGTGCTGACACAGAGGTTTGGGGGTCCCCCCTGTACTCTGGCAGGCAGCAGGGGCCTACATTTCTCAGTGTTTAAGAGCTTTTTTTCTATCACGACATCCTGTCATAATTCTTGGCACTATAATTGACTGGCTCTAAGTTCTTGGGCGCTCTCGCCCCCTCCTCCTCGTTCTCCTTCTCCCTTTTGAACTTTGTGTGCAAGTGATCATGCCATCTCTCCTGCCTGCCTGGCTGCCTGTCTGTCTGCCTGTCTGTCATACCTTGACCGCTCACAGTTCCCAAACTGATTCGCTGACTCAGAGGGTACGGTTGTCTAGTGAGAGATTCATCACAATGAGGATCGACTTTGCACCCTGTCTGCCATCTCCATTACTCATGTCCATTCAGATCCATCTCTCAGGCTCTGGCATCCTTAGGAGGCTTGTCTGCATGGCTGGCAGGCTCAGTGATCTACAAACCTCTACAAACCCTCTGATGGCCTTTAGATAACCTGCACATTGGTTTATTTCTTTCATTAAATCCCCTTGTTATGGCCTTGGGTGTTGGTGGATGTTGAGCAGCACTTAAACACATCCGAAATGGAACAGTTCATGTCTGTTGACCGATGACCTTTCAGAAAAGACCCACTCTAATTACTCATAAAAAACTCTGACAAGGATGGCACAAAATCAGATCGCATCGATTTTTCTGAGAGATAGTAGACAGAGAGAATAAGGCAGCTTGTCAGCTGTGAACTGACAATGGGTGAATGATTGGACAGAGAGGGCTCACAGGCCATAATGGATGTCTTACCAGCAGGACTGAAAGCCTGTTAAAAGCAAACAAAAGCACTCTCCAACCGAGAGGCTGGCCTGTCAGAAGTGAACTGTCAGAATGCCCTGCCCTCAGGAGGGTAGGAGGCCCTCAGCAGCTCTGTCATCCATCTTTAATCCTGTTTGGGTTTACCTGCATACATTAATGGTACAATCTGTAATATTTACGGCTGTTCATAGTCAATTCAATTAATGATACATAACATACCAATTGATACTTTAATAATATAACTTGCAAATAAATGCAAATTAAAAAACAAATGACAGATTGTGGCTTTCATGTAAACCTAGACTCTGCTTCCTGATTGCAATATACTAGCTTATAGCCTGTGTACAGACTATGTTGTGGATCATCAACTAGATTCAGCCACGGGCCAACTTTTTCTTGAGCGCATGGTCAGGGGGCTGGAACATAATGAAATAAATATTTTTAGACTGCAAATTGACAGCAAGAAGCCTAAACAGAAAGAATATTTGACTAAAACATAATCATTTCAAACCTTGATTACATTTGGGAACATTGTCCTGCGTAGGGTGCAGTCTTTCGGATGGGACGTTAAAACGGTGTCCTGACTCTCTGTGGTCATTCAAACTGCCATGGCGCTTATTGTAGGAGTGTTCACCCCGGTGTCATGGCTAAATTCCCAACCTGGCCACATTACATCATGGTCACCTAATCATCCCCCTCATTCCTAATTGGCATATATCACTCCTCACCTTTCCACCTGATAGCTGATGTGTGGTGAGCGTTCTGGCACATAAATGGTCGCCGTTCTTCACACATTTCCCCCTACTATGTAAAGTGCTTTGAGTACCTCAGTTGGTAGAAAAGTGCTTTATAAATCCAATAGATTATTATTCATTATTATTATTATTTGAATACGATCACGTCTCTCTATTATGTGTGGCAATACTGATTTCAATTGAGACATGGATTGTGTATTTGTGCCATTCAGAGGGTGAATGGGAAAGACAAAATATTTAGGTGCCTTTGAACAGGGTATGGTAGTGGGTGCCAGGCGCACCGGTTTGTGTCAAGAACTGCAACGTTGCTGGGTAATTCACGCTCAACAGTTTCCCGTGTGTATCAAGAATGGTCCACCACCCAAAAGACATCCAGCCAACTTGACACAACTGTGGGAAGCATTGGAGTCAACATGGACCAGCATGCCTGTGGAATGCTTTTGAAACATTGTAGAGTCCATGCCCCGACGAATTGAGGCTGTTCTTAATGTTTGGTATGCTCAGTGTACATTAATATTGGCTACTGTTTGGTTAAAACAATTATAAAGGATTGTGGCTTTAATGCAAACCTGGACACTGCTTACTGGTTGTACTAGCTAACTAATAGCCTCTGTACGTCACAGTTGGCTGAGAGAGGACGTGAGAGAGACAACAGAACAGGAGTTGGTAGAACAGCAGAGTGTGTGAAGTATCCTTCCTGTAGCATGTTGCCAGATGTCTCGGTTCTGATGCGAGCCTCCACTCGCTATTCAATTATCATTGAAAACAGTCTACAGTCTCCACACCATGTTATTTATCATTCCCTGCTTTCTAAAAAAACGGTCTGAATACAATAAGAGAACAACAGGAGATTTTAGAAATACTAGGCATTGTATGTTTCTGAAATACTACACTTCCTTGTAGGTATTGTACATTCTCAGCATAATACTTTGGAGTTGGCCTGGTTTTGTTTTAAAAACAGTTGGGTCACTTTTATCTTAAACTATTTATATTCAGAGATTGATTGGTTAGGAATCCCAATCAAGAAACACCATATATATTGAATGGACATGTTTATATAGAAGGATATGGAGAATGTATGTATATAACATTTTGAGTTTGACCATAAAAATTTATATATAATTTCCCATCACTCATCACAACACCACCTTTGATAGCAACGATACCTGAAATATTATTTGGTAACAAAAAGTAAATGGGAATATTACTGTTTAGAGAACAACCTCTGATTCCTATCAGTCAGATCACATTGAGCATTGTCACGTTCTGACCTTTATTTCCTTTGTTTTGTCTTTATTTAGTATGGTCAGGGCGTGAGTTGGGGTGGGCAGTCTATGTTTGTATTTCTATGTTTTGCTATTTCTGTGTTTGGCCTGATATGGTTCTCAATCAGAGGCAGCTGTCAATCGTTGTCCCTGATTGGGAAACATATTTAGGTAGCCTGTTTTGTGTTGGGTTTTGTGGGTGGTTGTTTTCAGTCTTTGTGTGTCTGCACCAGATAGAACTGTTTCGGTTGTCATTTTTGTTGTTTTGTATTTTGAGTGTTCACCTTTATTAAAGTAAGATGAACAATTACCACGCTGCGCATTGGTCCTCCGATCCTTCTAACTTATCCTCCTCAGACGAGGAAGACGACAGCCGTTACAAGCATAGATACTATTGTCCAGAACACATCCCTTAGCATAGGTTGGAGCACATCTCTAGTTAAACATCTTAGATTAATGGAATTCTTTGAGCTTGAGTATAAATATGTTTCGACATATGGAATTCTTGAAGCTTTTGTTCCATTGTGCAGAATAAGTTCTGCACAAAATATCGATTTCTACTGCTCTAATTACATTGGTAACCAGTTTATAATAGCAATAAGGCACCTCGGGGGTTTGTGGTATATGGCCAATATAACACGGCTAAGGACTGTGTCCAGGTGCTCCGCTATGCATCGTGCCTAGGAACATCCCTTAGCGGTGGTATATTGGCCATATACCACACCCCCATCGGGCCTTCTTTCTTAATAAATATGCTGATTATATAATCAGACTTTATGAGATTTCCACTCATAAAGCCTCTGCAGTGCACTTCAAGAAAGACGAGTCTCTGGTAAGCAATGGACTCCAACATTTTATATATAATCTATACATATGATAAAAGTACCATTATAGTCCACTACTTTTGACCAGAGCCCTATGGTGCACTATAATGGTGCACTATACATTGGATGAGAAACATCCAATGTATTCTGTGTTCACTGGATTCATCTAAATTATTAATATTTTCGTACATGTTGTATACCTGTGATAAATATAATCTCTTCATGCATTCTTTCTGTCAGAACACGTAGTGTTTGCAGTTGTGTCATAATTTTGTTGTTACTGTTTGTATTACTGTGCCTTTTATGTAAACCATTCACTGACAGATGTCTGTCAGGCTGTAGATCTTGTTAGGTCAGACAGATTGTATGACTTTGTGGCTGTGCCAGCTAGTGACTACCCTGAAGAGCTGCCTCTAGTACATGAGTCAACCCAATAAATCCCAACCTGCACTTGATGTGGTCCTTGACAGAGATGACAACATAGCAGACAGAATGCTACCAGGAATCTAGACCAGGAAACATACCTATTAAGTTTCAACTGAGTTAAATAGAACACACATCTCTATGAGTTACCATTTCTCACATGTGACTTCCCCATTAGTGCCATGGTATTTTTGTTGTCGGTGCTGTGGGCAGCGTGTGTGTGTGCACACGCACATGCTTGTGTGACAGTAATAAGTACTGAGGGTCGGGACATGCTCTCTTTAAATGAAACAAAACATCCTTTCTACTTACTGCCTATCTGCTGAAATAATCTGAAGTCTGAGTCCATTTGTTTCCATTTACATTTGTGAGACGTCCTGACATTGTCTCTGATAGACATTGAGGACTACTGATCAGAGGCCTGGCTGCAGCTTCTAGCTGCTTTCAAATCTTTCAGCCAAATCTAAGGTAGTTGAGAACCAAAGTGCTTCTAGCCTCTATGCCACAGGGCCTTCATTTTTTTCACGCTACCCTGGTCGGTGGCACCATCTTGCGCTAACAAAAAAGTCAGACGCTCTGCAGAGATCCATTTCTCCCAGAAAAATATGCGCTCCTCTGTTTACCCAGAGATAACAATCTTATTTACAATGGTGCCCTGGGTACTAGCTGGCAAGCTAACGCTCCACTTTCTCAATTGGATTTAAAACACTTAAATGAAAATAGTTTTTTCATCTCAGTGCCGAAAAACGAGAGAATACTCCTGCTGTTTTGAAAATGCCTTAAATTTCACTGTGAACTGATAAATGCCACTCAGAAACCAAGCCGGGAATGAAAATGGTCTAATTTACGATAAATAAATAAAAGTCTGTCTTGGTAAATAGTCTCCTTTGACTTTATTCCTTATGTATTGTTGCAGTAAGACGGAAGCATTTGCATTTTGCTTGGCAGAAAGGCACATACAAACAGTATTGTTGTGATTGCTGTCTAATGTGTCCAGATTTAGCAGGAGTCACAAATCCACGTGCCTCTCCCCCACGTGTAATAAAGCAAAAGAACAATCATCAGCATCAATACACATGGCAGTTATAGCTATAGTGTAAGAATAGCAATGATGTCAAAGAAGCCATACACAAACAACCTTCCCATTTCAGGACCATTAGAATGAATAGAATATTCTGAAAATAACTTTCTAAACAGAATGTTGAGGGAGAAAACATTCTGATTTATACCACCAGGTGGCAGAAAAAGATTGGAAGAATAGTCTGGTCAATGCATGGAGCAGAAGAGACCATGCAAGTAGAGATAGAGGTGATGGAGACCGTTCAGGACTAGCTTGGTACTGGAAGAACAGGTGGTGTTGGCTTATATTATACGAAAACCATCTCTCTGTCATGGTATTCTCCTTGGAATGTGGATGATTCAAGTTTCAAAGTTTATTTATCTTACCTTGAGAGCTCTTTCCCAACAATGTAGATAATAATAGAACATTGAATTTAAAAAATACCACACAAGAACTACGATGTGAATTAAAGAAACACAAGAACACAAGTAGGGCCTATATACAGTACCTGGCATGGTTCTGCCAGTACCTTTTTCAATGTGCAGGGGTACTGGAGTGGTTGAGGTGGGTTTATAAATCAAAAGTGATAGTAGGATGTACATGTAAACAGGGCTGAAATGTATAAATATTTATGGTAATATACTAATGGTAATATAGACATGTAAACAGTAGCAATAGTGACCAGTAGCAGGATAAATACAAATGGTAATGGCAATCAATAATCAATGGACAGCAGCGTAATGGAGTAAAACATCTAATCAATAATACGTTTTGCAAAGGCGTAGGTTGTGCCTGAGAGGGTAGAGACCTGTGGATGGTCATAGTCTGTGGATAGTCTGTGGGAGAGGGAGAGCAGTAGTTGTTAACCATTTAACAGTCTTATGGCCAGGGGATAGGAGTCTGTTGGTCTGAGCCTTGATGCACTGGTACCGCCTGCCGGAAGGGGAGCATGGAAAAAAGTCTGTGTCTGTTTCTTTTGGGGTTCCTCTTTCTCTGGGGTTCCTTTGTGGGATGTGTAGTTGGTTGATTGACGCTGCACTGCATCTCACATTTTTTTTTTTTTACGCCAGTCAGGAGCAGAACATATTTTTCAAATATACTTTTGTGGAGAAACATTGTGTTCTTTCCAACTTAAGCCTGTGTAGAGTTTGATATATTTATGTTTAATTTTCACATACTCTGGATAGGTAGAGGGAAATATGTTATTTTTACAGGGTCAGCCTTAGTAGTATGGCAAATTAGGGTTAAGTGCCTTGCTCAAGGGCACATCAACCGTGTAGGCTTGGGTATTCGAACCAAAAACCTTTTGATTACCTACTGGCCAAACACTCTAGTGCTGGGTTTAGACGAGGGACGCAAAAACCGTCATACCTGTCGGCATAGCGGGATAAGAAGGCAAGACAGAAGGTGATGGCAAAAGTAAGCCAGCATGATGTCATGCGTTGCTATGGAGATTTCAGTAAACAAGCAGTGCAAATCAACATCTGGTAGAAGCAACACTACGGCAGATGGCAAAAGTAAAAATTATTTGAACTTCGGAGGCAAGACCCATCTACCTTGGCGTCTGACGGCACTCACCGCCAGCCTCAATAGCGTTTACCTTCATGCTCTCATTGAAAACAATGACATCCGGTTCGCCGTCTACCGTCTACCTCGTACCATGTAAACGCATTAAATGCTAGGCTACCTGCCGCCACAGTGTTCACCAATGATCAGTTGTGATATGAGTCTGACTATCACAAAATGGAGTTCAAACTATAATTGCTATTGGAATGGATCCTCATGCTAGCTAGTGGATTCAGACTTTGACACATGCAAAGATTCCTTGACCCATGAAATTACAACCCAGTGGTATTAGCATGTTGCATTCTGTGTAATGTACATACAGCATCGGATCACCACACCAAACAAGTCCTTGCTTAATTCAGATTAATGTTTTGTAAATATGTATTATTCCACAAATAATAATAATAAAAAAACATTCTCCCATAGTACTTTACCCTAATGCATAATGCATCCATTTTGTACACAATGCTGTTTGCAGGCATACATTAAGTCATTACAAGCTCAACTGAACCCTAAATAACCTGAATGAATAGTCTGATTTCTGTTGTAATATACTGTATGTGAGACAAAGAGGAACTTGCTCTTTTGTACCTGCTGCCACATCTTCTCTCCATGCTCCATTTAGCAAACACCACTTGTCTGAAAAATAGGCTTCAGGAGAAGCTGCCTGCAAACTCGGAAATATAAGTTTCTACCTTGCAAGGTGTCTATAACTCAGACAAGACCTCTCCACAGAGAGACAAACATTTTCCAAATACTAAAACTGTTCACTTTCCCGCTGAATGGGAAAGAGGTAAACAAACGTATTACATAACGCTAGAGACATAGCACAGCCAGGCATTATCCTAACCATAATAGTTTGATTATGTTCAACAATGTACCATAATGGATAATGTCCCGATGTGAACAAAGTATGAATATAATCGTTAAGACATAGGAGCCAGCAGCAGAGCTGTCATCGTAATGTCTGCACTGCTTTGCCGCGGCATCATTTCTTTTACAACTACTGTAAAAGAAAGTGGCTTTCTCTGCCCATCAAGTCGGCAGTTTTTACACGTTATATTTATTTATCATAGAGCAATATTCTAGCTGTTGTTTCATTGCTGCCCAATGAAAGTGCAGATCTGTATCATCATATTGCCTTATTCATTCATTGCTTTTATCAGTGGTCCGTGGTATAATTATTGTGTTAGTATGTGTCTGTATGTTTGTTGTTGTGTATGTACTTCCCCTTTGCGAATTAATGAAGTACTATCTTATCCTATCTTATCTTATTCTCTGCATTTTGACGTGTATAGCTGGAGGGTTTGTGGTTTGTGCCGACACCATTTGGGAGAGGTTGGTTGTTAGATTATACAATCTTTCAGAAACCATTCAGTGACCACGTTCTTCCTCCTCCTCCTCCTCCTCCGCCTCCTCCGCCTCCTCCTCACCTGGCAGGGTTCTCCAGCTGTGTCGTGTGTTGTTGGCCACGTCACCTTGGATGAAAGCATCAGCCGGCTAAGATGAATAATGAATGGTAGATCAGCTGTGCTCCCTGTCACTGAACACCTGTGTGCTGTCTGTGTTCTGTGATGGCACTGTCACTCTGAGAGAGATAGATACTGGCTCCCTCTCTGATCAGCTCTTACTGTGGTCAGGAGGGGGTAAAAGAGGCATCCGATGGGTCTGGCTGGGGGGCGGGATGTGTGTGTGCCTGCATTGCATGCATACGTGTGTGTTGGTGTGTGTGTGTGTGCAGCAAGTCTGTCACTACTCAGTAGAATGAAGTGATAACAGTAACCTTTACTCAGGCTTTGACAGCTTTTTAGTCCTGCCAACACTGTAGTTTGCATTCTAATTGTAATACATTTGAATTCACATAGAAATCATTTGTATTTGATGCACTGTTCTGCACTTGCACAATGGATAAATAGTAGGCTATTGTGCAGTCTTTTTGTTGGTGTTTTAATTGTTGCATTCCTCCATCCACGCCCAGAGAAACAAACAACAAAGTGAGATAGCCACAGAGAAGCAGTGTGCGAGGACTATGGTGTCTCTAGACAACATAGTGAGCCAGTTAGCTTGATAACACTTAATGAATTTCTCCTGACCAACCATGTCTCAAATTACCACTCTTTTCAAGTGGAGGGGTTCCTCTCCTGCAGCGGTTTGAGTTTTTAACAATGCAGCCTGCTGACAAAATGGCACTAATTCCTGCGCTGCTCCCCATGATGAATTAAGATATTCAGAAATTATTAAAGGGATACAGGATTTTTTTCTCTGTGTCCAATATGAAGGAAGTTAGAGGTAGTTTCGCCAGCCAATGCTAACTAGCGTTAGCGCAATGACTCGAAGTCTATGGTAGACTTCCAGTTATTGTGCTAGCACTAGTTAGCAATTGCGTTAACGATAGTTAGCAACTTGCTTCAAACTGCACGCAGAGACATAAAAATGGTATCCACGAGTTCATCTGACTCTGGGGAAGTAGATAAAGAGCTGACCCTTTATTGTCAAAATCATGAAGTATCCATTTAAGGGCTTGCTAATGTCCTCTCTGAATAATATCACATATTTGAGTATTCAGTCTGTTGCCTCACAATGGTCTGCTTTTCTCGAGAAACACAAACAGACTAAGGCTTATAGCATCCCAGATGTCATCACAACCAATTGTACAATCCTTATGACATGATTGTAACCACTGGGAACAAACAGGAGCTTATGATAATACCTATGAATTGATTACAATCCAAATGGGCCTGTTAGAAGTTGTCAGCTGACTGTTTTTTTCTTACTGTTTATGATCAGTGCATTTAGGTGATGACGAGAAGCATAGATTCACACTCCCCGCTGGATATTTACTGTCTCTAATAAAATGTAACACATATTTTCATCTGAAAGTAAAAGGCCCACAATGAATGGGGTTTATGTGTTCCCGTACGATTGTAGCGCCTCTCTACTTAAGGAGATTTTATAACCACTTAAAGCCTGAGTCTGTGGAAGAGAGCAGTATAGTAATTTTTTATATTTTGGGGATTTTATTAGGATCCCCATTAGCTGTTGCGAAAGCAGCAGCTACTCTTCCTGGGGTCCACACAAAACATGAAACATGACATAATACAGGACATTAATAGACAAGAACAACTCAAGGACAGAACTACATCAATTTAAAAAAGACACACGTCGCCTACATATCAATACATACACAAAAACTATCTAGGTCAAATAGGGGAGAGGCGTTGTGCCGTGAGGTGTTGCTTTATCTGTTTTTTTAAACCAGGTTTTCTGTTCATTTGAGCAATATGAGATGGATAGGAGTTCTATACATTGCTCTATACAATACTGTATGCTGTCTTGAATTTGTTCTGGATTAGGGGACTGTGAAAAGACCCCTGGTGGGCATGTCTGGTGGGGTAAGTGTGTGTGTACGTTGACTATAAAAACAATTTGGAATTTTCATAAAAAGTAGTGATGCAGTCAGTCTATCCTCAACTCTTAGCCAAGAGAGACTGGCATGCATATTATTATTATTAGCCCTCTGATTACAATGAAGAGCAAGACGTATCGCTCTGTTCTGGGCCAGCTGCAGCTTAGGTGTTTTTCCTTGCAGCACTTGACCACACGACTGGACAATAATCAAGATAAGACAAAACTCGAGCCTGCAGGACTTGCTTTTTGGTGTGGTGTCAAAAAAGCAGAGCATATCTTTATTACGGACAGATCTCTCCCCATCTTTACAATCATTGAATCTGTATGTTTTGACCGTGACAGTTTACATTCTAAGGTAACACCAAGTAATTTAGTCACCTCAACTTCTTTAACAGCCACACCATTCATTACCAGATTCAGATGAGGTCTAGAACTTAAGGAATTATTTGTATCAAACACAATGCTCCTACTTTTAGAGATGTTCAAGACCAGTTTATTACTGGCCACCCATTCCGAAACAGACTGCAACTCTTTGTTAAGGGTTTCAGTGACTTCATTAGCTGTGGTTGCTGATGCGTATATGTGACCGACCGCCTTGATTCGGTCTTATATGTAGCAATATTTGAAATTGTGTTTTTTTTTACATGGGATAAAAGCAGAGACAAAGAGCTTCAAAATGGTATACCATACACTGCATTTGAGGAACACAGGGAAAGTAATTCTGCTTTGAAAGTTGATAAACTTGTAACCTCACTTTTGAGAAAAGGGTCTTTGAATGTTTTGGTACCTACTGGAGAGCTCTTTTTTGTCTACACCCATTCAGCATTGTTCACACCCTCTTATACTTTAACCCCACCCATCTCTTTAAGGGTTGATCCGAGCGTTCTACCCTAACAACAGCAGGCAAGCAGCCAAGCTAACTGGCTAACGTTGGCTAGCTTGCTAGCTCCTTCCAGACACAAATGAGAGAACAGCTCACTGACCATTTCCCCCACCCTAGCAGAGCTGGTTAGGCTGTTTTTATGTTATTCAGAGCATTGGTGACTGCATCTGTGCTGCTGGCAACAATTTGCGCTTTTTTGGCAACGTTTACTGACACCGGCCATATTCAACGGGTGTTGAGCGTTTGTAAATTCGTCAGTTATTCTGAGCGAATTTACCAGCTACGTCTATCAACAGTTAGTATTGGATAGTATTAGAGAAAAGTTGAACAAATTGACCCCTCTGACACTGTAAATTAAATTTTGATGTGTCACGTAATGTATAGCACGCATTATGCAACTCATTCTGTGTCGTACAGCCTCTCTCCACCAGGTGTAGCGCTTCTCTCACAGAGTAAAAACAAGAAAAGGGCAGAGACAGGGTAAGGGGGGATACCTAGTCAATTGTACAACTGAATGCATTCATTTTTTGCGTCATCACTGCAAGCCACCATGACTCTCAAAAGCCGTGACAGCCGCTGTTCACTTCTGAAGATAACTTTAGCGCCGCCCTAAAAACCCGATTCAAATTTGACACAATCCTTCAAATAGGTATGTAATGACACATTATATAAATTCTTTATAGTGTTTTATTTACATTTTAGAGGTGATAAGTTGGACAGATCGGGTGAAAAAAATGTTTCCCCACACGGCTTATCTCCCCCTTTCACTGTCACGCAGTAGGTTTCGCTTCCCCACCTGCCATTTTTAAAAAGACCCGACGGAGCTCATTGCCGTCTTCAATCATGCAGAAACGGGCAGCATGAAGATCTTGTCGTTGATTTTGCTGGAAAGGGGAGAAGTTGTACTTTATAATAGTATTCATATTACAGTTGACCTGGAAGTATTACGTTTGTGGTGTTGCTGTTAGTTGAGAAGGATACTTGAAGCAATGTTGAGGGAATTATGTGGATGCCAACAGCTAGGACAAGGGGATAAGAGGGAGGAGGGGAGGGATGCAGAGAAGAATGAAAACCCACCTCACAGTGAGTAGGAAGAAACTTTAGTCAACTCACAGGGAGAAGAGGGGTGACCTTTAAAAAATGCCAACACTTTTGGATTCAGTGCTGAAATCATATCCTCCTCTTCTTGAAGTGCCCTCTTCCTCCCGAATCCCCAACTTTCGTACCATAATCTCTGTCCAACAGCTTCAGTTGGTTTTCAAAATAAAAAATGCTTCCTTAGACTTTAGAACTCCCAACATTTCCTTTAGTTTCCCTGATAGCCCTACTTCCCTAAAGGGAGAAAACTGTCCTTATAGTAAAGTGCACTGGGCTGCTAGTTAATTAAATAACGAGTTCTCTGGAGACCAAGTCAGAAGAAAGGCTAACTGTTCTTTGTTTTTCATCTGGAGTTACAATGGGAGAACGTCTCGGGCTCCCCAGCCATACAGTAATTGATAACCTTATCTGATTGCCTTTTGATGGATGTCTTTTTCAAGGGAAACCTCCTGGGGACATATAGCACAATATAGATCCAGGATGGCTCATTGTGTAAGGGGCTGTGCCATGTCGTTCTGCCCCTGCTGTTCCCAGAGTCTAATCCCCTCAGTGCCATTACAGTACAGTACTCCTGGACAACACAGCACAGAGCCAACTCAGAATCAAAGCTTTTTAGCCCTCCAGGCATCTCAGCACAGGGAACAGGAAACTCACACTTCATGCCCCAAAATGTCTTCCTTCTCCTAACATTAACCACTTTGTCAAGAGACTGAATCAGTAGTGTTGAGTGTTCCTTTAACACCCCTAGTTATATATGTGTGTTAAACTTGAAGTTTTTTTAACGGCTGACTAATTGTAGATTTAGGGTGGGTTGCACCAATATGGTTTAAATTAATCTAGGATTAGAGCTAATCTAGGTTTTGTAAATCTAGGTTTATAATTAATCAGAGATGTGTTGCACCACTTAATTTGAAATCTGGATCAGTAAATCTATGATTAACGGTTTTAACTTCTTATGGCTGGGGGCAGTATTGAGTAGCTTGGATGAATAAGGTGCCCAGAGGTGCCCAGAGTAAACTGCCTGGTACTCAGTCCCAGTTGCTAATATAATTATTAGTATATTTGGATAGAACACACTCCGAAGTTTCTAAAACTGTTTGAATGATGTGTGTGAGTATAACAGAACTCATAAGGCAGGCAAAAACCTGAGGAAAAATCCAACCAGGAAGTGGGAAATCTGAGGTTGGTCGTTTTTCAACTGATTCCCTATTGAAAATACAGAGGGATATTGGTCATGTTGCACTTCCTAAGGCTTCCACTAGATGTTAACAGTTTTTAGAACCTTGTTTGATGCTTCTACTGTGAAGGGGGGCCGAATGAGAGGGGATTGAGTAAGGTCTGCCATGAGCTGACCATGCGCTGACCATGCGCATTCATGTGAGAGTTAGCTTGAGTTCCATTGCATTTCTGAAGACAAAAGAATTCTCCGGTTGGAACATTAATGAAGATTTATGTTAAAAACATCCTAAAGATTGATTCTATACTTCGTTTGACATGTTTCTACGGACTGTAACGGAACTTTTTGACTTTTCGTCTGCTCCTAGTGAACGCGCTTCGTGAGTTTGGATTTGTTTACCAAACGCGCTAACAAAAGGAGGTATTTGGACATAAATGATGGACATTATCGAACCAAACAAACATTTATTGTGGAACTGCGATTCCTGGGAGTGCATTCTGATGAAGATCATCAAAGGTAAGTGAATATTTATAATGTTATTTCTGACTTCTGTTGACTGCACAATATGGCGGATATCTTTTTGGCTTCTTTGGGATCTGAGCGCCGTACTCTAATTATTGCATGGTTGGCTTTTTCCGTAAAGCTTTTTTGAAATCTGACTCAGCGGTTGCATTAAGGAGAAGTGTATCTAAAGTTCCATGTATAACACTTGTATTTTCATCAACATTTATAATGAGTATTTATGTAAATTGATGTGGCTCTCTGAAAAATCACCGGATGTTTTTGGAACTACTGAACATAACGCGCCAATGTATACTGACATTTTTTTATATAAATATGAACTTTATCGAACAAAACATACATGTATTGTGTAACATGAAGTCCTATGAGTGTCATCTGATGAAGATCATCAAAGGTTAGTGATTAATTCTATCTCTATTTCTGATTTTTGTGACTCCTCTCTTTGGCTGGAAAAATGGCTGTGTTTTTCTGTGACTTGGCTCTGACCTAACATAATCGTTTGTGGTGCTTTCGCCGAAAAGCCTATTTGAAATCAGACACTGTGGTGGGATTAACAAGAAGTGTATCTTTAAAAGGGTGTTTTAATTATGAGATTTCTGTTGTTTGAATTTGGCGCCCTGCACTTTCACTGGCTGTTGTCATATCAGCAGCCATAAGAAGTGTTAAACTATGATTAGTGACATTTTTCGTGAGTTGAAACGAAGTAGCTAGCCTACTTGACAAATGAGGCCACAAAGTTGCTGTTCCTTGATAAAATAATAACAATGTAACTTTAGAACTACTTCAACTCCATGGTGAAAGGTTCTCATGGGTTGGCTGATTTGAAATAAAATCCGTTATTTTCCAGTACTGGTCACGTCTGCTCCCGCTCTTCCCGGCTGCCCTGCATCACACACTCCTGCCATCATCAATTACGCACACCTGCCTTCCCTCTTCACGCGCATCAGCGATATTGGATTCACCTGGACTCACTCATCACCTGGTTATTACCTCCCTTATATTTCTCAGTTCCCCTGCTCTGTTGCCTGCTGATGCATGAATTGTTTTTGTCTTTGTTACCCTTGTGCTGACGTTGTTCCTGTCTCGTTCCATGCCGTTCTTATTTAATGTTTGACTCCCCATACCTGCTTCGTCTCTCCAGCATCAATTCATGTGACAGTACTAGACATAATAATGGCTGGAATGGAGCCAATGGAATGGTATCAAATACATCAAAGATGTGGTCTCCATGTGGTTGATACCACTCCATTGACTCCATTCCAGCCATTATTTTTTGGAAAATGGCGCTGGAGAGGAGAGCTGCCGTTTTATCGGCTTTTAACCAACCATGCTATTTTGTTTGTTTTTTCGCGTTGTTCGTAACTTGTTTGGTACATAATGTTGCTGCTACCGTCTCTTATGACCGAAAAGAGCTCCTGGACATCAGAACTGGGATTACTCACCTCAGATTGGATGAAGAGTTCTTCTTCATTCAGTCGGATGGGAGGGATATACTACTACAGACACCCGACCAGGCCCAGATCCCTGTGATATGCTGGAAAAGGAAATGAAGGTTTCGCGGAAAGAGATCAGGGTGCCTTGGAAGGATCAGGCGAAGAGTGGCAAATCTGCCCTTGCCTTCTATCCTGCTAGCTAACGATCAATTGCTGGAAAATAAATTGGACGAACTGAAAGCACGTACAGTTGAAGTCGGAAGTTTACATACACTTAGGTTGTCATTAAAACTCATTTTTCAACCACACCACACATTTCTTGTTAACAAACTATAGTGTTGGCAAGTCGGTTAGGACATCTACTTTGTGCATGACACAAGTCATTTTCCCAACAATTGTTTACAGACAGATTATTTCACTTATAATTCACTGTATCACAATTCCAGTGGGTCAGAAGTTTACATACACTAAGTTGACTGTGCCTTTAAACAGCTTGAGAAATTCCAGAAAATTAGAGAAAATGTCATGCTTTAGAAGCTTCTGATAGGCTAATTGACATCATTTGAGTCAGTTGGAGGTGTACCTGTGGATGTATTTCAAGGCCTACCTTCAAACCCAGTGACTCTTTCCTTGACATCATGGGGAAATCAAAAGAAATCAGCCAAGACCTCAGAAAATAAATTCTAGACCTCCACAAGTCTGGTTCATCATTGGGAGGAATTTCCAAATGCCTGAAGGTACCACGTTCATCTATACAAACAATAGTACGCAAGTATAAACACCATGGGACCACGCAGCCGTCATACCGCTCAGGAAGGAGACGCGTTCTGTCTCCTAGAGATGAACGTACTTTGGTGCAAAAAGTACAAATCAATCCCAGAACAACAGCAAAATACTTTGTGAAGATGCTGGAGGAAACAGGTACAAAAGTATCTATATCCACAGTAAAACGAGTCCTATATCGACATAACCTGAAAGGCCGCTCAGCAAGGAAGAAGGCACTGCTCCAAAATCGCCATAAAAAAGCCAGACTACGGTTTGCAACTGCACATGGGGACAAAGATCGTACTTTTTGGAGAAATGTTCTCTGGTCTGATGAAACAAAAATAGAACTCTTTGGCCATAATGACCATCGTTATGTTTGGAGGAAAAAGGGGAGGCTTGCAAGCTGAAGAACACCATTGCAACTGTGAAGCGATTGGGTGGCAGCATCATGTTGTGGGGGGACTTTGCTGCATGAGGGACTGGTGCACTTCACAAAATAGATGGCATCATGAGGGATGAAAATTATGTGGATATATTGAAGCAACATCTCAAGACATCAGTCAGGAAGTTAAAGCTTGGTCGCAAATGGGTCTTCCAAATGAACAATGACCGCAAGCATACTTCCAAAGTTGTGGCAAAATGGCTTAAGGACAACAAAGTCAAGCTATTGGAGTGGCCATCACAAAGCCCTGACCTCAATACTGTAGAAAATTTGTGGGCAGAACTTAAAAGTGTATGCGAGCTAGGAGGGCTACAAACCTGACTCAGTTACACCTGCTCTGTCAGGAGGAATGGGACAAAATTCACCCAACTTATTGTGGGAAGCTTGTGGAAGGCTACCCGAAACGTTTGACCCAAGTTAAACAATGTAAAGGCAATGCTACCAAACACTAATTGAGTGTATGTAAACTTCTGACCCACTGGGAATGTGATGAAAGAATTAAAAGCTGAAATAAATCATTCTCTCTACTACTATTCTGACATTTCACATTCTTAAAATAAAGTGGTGATCCTAACTGACCCAAGACAGGGAATTTGTATTAGGTTTAAATGTCAGGAGTTTTGAAAAACTGAGTTTAAATGTATTTGGCTAAGGTGTATGTAAACTTCCGACTTCAAGTGTATATCCTACGAACAGGACTTCAAAAACTCTAATATCTTATGTTTCACCGAGTCGTGGCTGAACGGCGACGTTAAGAACATACAGCTGGCGGGTTATACACTCAATTGGCAGGACAGAACATTAGCTTCTGGTAAGACACAGGGCGGGGGCCTTTGCATATTTGTAAACCATAGCTGGTGCACGATATCTAAGGAAGTCTCAAGGTTTTGCTCGTCTGAGGTAGAGTATCTCATGATAAGCTGTAGACCACACTATCTACATAGAGAGTTTTCATCTGTATTTTTTCATACCTGTCATACCACAACAGACCGAGGCTGGCACTAAATCCACACTCAATGAGCTGTATTCTGCCATAAGCAAACAGGAAAACACTCATCCAGAGGCGGCGCTCCTAGTGTCCGGGAACTTTAATGCAGAGAAACTTAAATAGTTTTACCTAATTTCTATCAGCATGTTAAATGTGCAACGAAAGGATAAAAATTATAGACCACCTTTACTCCACACACAGAGATGTGAACAAAGCTCTCCCTCACCCTCCATTTGGCAAATCTGACCGTAGCTTTATCCTCCTGATTCCGGCTTACAAGCAAAAATGTAAGCAGGAAGCACCAGTGACTCGGTCTATAAAAAAGTGGTCAGATAAAGCAGATGCTAAACTACAGGACTGTTTTGCTAGCACAGACTGGAATATGTTCCGGGATTCTTCCGATGGCATTGAGGAGTACACCACATCAGTCACTGGCTTTATCAATAAGTGCATCGAGGACGTCGTCCCCACAGTGACTGCACGTACATACCCAAACCAGAAGCCATGGATTACAGACAACATTCACACTGAGCTAAAGGGTAGAGCTGCCGCTTTCAAGAAGCGGGACTCTAACCTGGAAGCTTATAATAAATCCCGCTATGCCTTCTGACGAACTATCAAACAGGCAAAGCATCAATACAGGACTAAGATCGAATCGTACTACAACAGCTCTGACGCTCGTTGGAAGTGGCAGGGCTTGCAAACTATTACAGACTACAAAGGGAAGCACATCCGAGAGCTGCCCAGTGATACGAGCTTACCAGATGAGCAAAATAACTTCTATGTTCGCTTCGAGGCAAGTAACACTGAAACGTGCATGAGAGCATCAGCTGTTCCGGATGACTGTGTGATCATGCTCTCCGCTGCCGCTGGGCCAGACGGATTACCAGAACGTGTACTCCGAGCATGCGCTGACCAACTGGCAAGTGTCGTCACTGACATTTTCAACCTTCCTGACGGGCCACCCCCAGGTGGTAAGCGTATGTAACAACACATCCGCCACGCTGATCCTCAACACGGGGGACCCTCAGGGGTGCGTGCTCAGTCCCCTCCTGTACTCCCTGTTCACTCATGACTGGATGGCCAGGCACGACTCCAACACCATCATTAAGTTTGCTGCTGACACAACAGTAGGAGGCCTGATCACCGACAATGATGAGACAGCCTATAAGGAGGAGGTCAGAAACCTGACCGTGTGGTGCAAGGACAACAACCTCTCCCTCAACGTGATCAAGACAAAGGAGATGATTGTGGACTACAGGAAAAGGAGGACCGAGCACTCCCCATTCTCATCGACGGGGCTGTAGTGGAGCAGGTTGAGAGCTTCAAGTTCCTTGGCATCCACATCAACAACAAACTAACATGGTCCAAGCACACCAAGACAGTCGACAAAACCTATTCCCCCTCAGGAGACTGAAAGGATTTGGCATGGGTCCTCAGTTCCTCAAAAGGTTTTACAGCTACACCATCGACAGCATCCTGACGTGTTGCATCGCTGCCTGGTATGGCAATTGCTCGGCCTCCGACCGCAAGGCACTACAGAGGGTAGTGCGTATGGCCCAGTACATCACTGGGGCCAAGCTTCCTGCCATCCAAGACCTCTTTACCAGGCGGTATCAGAGGAAGGCCCTAAAAATTGTCAAAGACTCTAGCATGCTGCTACTCTCTGTTATTGCCTATGCATTGTCACTTTAATAATTATACCAACATGTACATATTACATGTATTGCCTCGACACCGGGGCACCCGCACATTGACTCTGTACCGGTACCCCCTGTATATAGCCCCGCTATTGTTATTTACTGCTGCTATTTAATTATTTGTTATTCCTATCTCTTACTTTATTTTTAGGTATTTTCTTAAAACTTGGTTAAGGGCTTGTAATTAAGCATTTCACTGTAAAGTCTACACCTGTTGTATTCGGAGCATGTGACAAATAAGATTTGATTTGATTTATTATGAGCCCTCCTCCCCTCAGCAGCCTCCACTGATTCTTAGTCTACTCTACAGTATGTGTAGTGCTATGCTGTTAAGTTAAAACATGTTCCTCCCATAGCCTTCCAGGTGTCTCTGAATGCTGTGTCATGTCTTTTGAGCCATGATATACATTGACTGATATTTGTCAATGTGGGTTTCGGTACAGTACCAATGCCGAAACCACATAGAACAATCTTATGGCACATACTATGTGTAACAAAACCCATTGTCCACATGCCATAGTGAACAAAGATGAGATGAGATTCACGCTGGGCTGTGACTGGCTCTACTTAGTGCTTTGAGAAACACATCCGCAACTTCTTGTGAAGAAGACTGTGAGGGAGACGATGGGGACAAACACACATTGTAATGGGGACATGTTGAACCTAATGTGCTAATTGGCCTAATGAAGTTATGGTAGGAATAAATATGTGAAAGTTGGCTCATTCAGAAATCTCTCTCTTGCCAGAGCAGAACAGCATCTATCCACTCCTCCTGAGAGAGACAATTTCAAACAACAACAGTACCCTTCAATACAAATAGCAAGCCACGCTTTGTCCCTATTGCCAATTGTGTTTCAACAATGCATAAAATCCTCAAATTACCTTGGCATCTATACAGTACATTTCACAATATGTATATGTTATTGTGGCAGTGTATATGTTAACATTTTCACCTCTAGGTGAAGGGTTATAAAGATTTGTCTGTTTAGTATGCAGCCGCACATACCTATTAGGGCAACCTCTATCACTATGCTCATCTACATAGCCCTTTATCCATTGATTGACTAAGCTGCTCATCACCATTATTGGAGCTATAATTATGGGAGCTATAAGAGAGAGAAACTGAGTCAAGGGTTTCGTCCCAAATGACACACTATTCCCTATATAGTGCACTGCTTTTTACCAGAGCCATGTAGGTACTGGTCAAAAGTAGTAGAGAATAGGCTTTCACAGTGCCAATCTACTGCTACATTACCTAGCTACTGCCTGCCAGATCCCCCTGCAATCATTTGCAAATCAAGTCAACAGAAAGAGGAGAAATAGCAAAACATGATTTAAAATTTTACCTGGAGGCCGAACCCATTTCACTGATGTGGGTGTTGGGGGAGGGGAGAGGAGGAAAGGAAAGGAGAAGGGGAGGGGAGGAGAGGAGGAAAGGAGAGGAGAGGGGAGGGGTGGAGGAAAGGAGAAGGAGAGGAGGAAAGGAGAGGAGAAGGGGAGGGGAGGAGAGGAGGAAAGGAGAGGAGAAGGGGAAGGGTGGAGGAAAGGAGAAGGGGAGGAGAGGAGGAAAGGAGAGGAGAAGGGGAGGGGAGGAGAGGAGGAAAGGAGAGGAGAAGGGGAGGGGTTGAGGAAAGGAGAAGGGGAGGAGAGGAGGAAAGGAGAGGAGTAGGGGAGGGGAGGAGAGGAGGAAAGGAGAGGAGGAGGGGAGGGGAGGAGGAAAGGGGAAGGAGAGGGGAGGAGAGGAGGTAAGGTAAAGGGGAGGGGAGGTGAGGAGGAAAGGAGAGGAGAAGGGGAGGGCGAAAGCAACATCTGATGCATATAGATGATGAATAAGCTAATGCGTAAATTTATTAAATTATCCCCTCATTCCCTTTATGAAGTCTGTCATTAAGCCATCATTTAGGATTTGTGTCGGCATAAACAAACTGTCTCGGTCTGCTTTTTTACTGCGGGCCATGGTAACTGAGATGGAGAGTTAGAGCAAGAGCGAGTGAGAGAAAGAGAAAGAAAAAGAGAGAGCAGAAGCAACATTATGCAGAGGGTCCTCAGACTGCCGTATCCCTCTCAGTGATCCTACACAACAGGACCAGGACTTACATCCAAACACAGACACTGTGGGGATAAGTGCACTGACTGAGAGAGGGAGAGAACCATATTGCAGAGAGAAACGGAGGCGGTTTTGTGGGTGACCTTTAGTTTAGTGGCTGCCAATTTATCCCAAGGAGGAGAAAAAAAGTCAGTGCAAATGTACACTGACAAGGGCAGTTCTCAGTGCAGCTCAGAATGTGTTTAGGTCATTTAGTTGAAGTAGCTGTTTCAGGTCATTACTGATAGACTGACCCCTTTCCACCTCCCCACGTCAAACTGCTGCTCTTCAGTACCACATTACGACTCGACATCAGGTTGGCCAGGCTAAAACACAGAGGGTAGCTTGCAGACAGACTGGAGGAGAAAAGACAGAAGGAAAAGAATAGAACAACCCTGCAATGTTAAAGTATTCTCCTCCAGTCTGTCTGTAAAGTAAAATATGTTTTTTAGCTGACGGATGGAGGCGCCAGAAAATATTGGTTCTACAAGACCTGGCTGCAACAGCTCCAAAAGCCACACATCTCATAGGATACCTCCCAAATGGCACTATATTCTCTATACAGTGCAGTACTTTTTATGGGCCCTGGTAAAGAGTAATGAACTATATAGGTAATAGGGTGCTATTTGGGACGCAGTCATAGTTGTTGTGTGAGAGCACTGGACTGGTGGTGCATTAACTATATAGTTTATAAAAGTTAAACCAGGAAGGCTGGTCTGATGCTCATTTACTGTAACTTAATCCAGTAAGCATAACATAATTCACTTTTGTTTCCTATTGTACGGGCATAGTGGGAATGAAGACAAACGTATCAGTAAAAGGCTGAGGGATAGGGCTTTAGAAATATAACCACTCTCAAGTTCATAGCCAGAGATATGGATGCAAGGACTGACCATCCATGATATCAAAATGATAATTTGAACCATGTTTTGAGGCTATATAGCGTTTCTTTACATTTGCTTTGTTTACAAACAATTGGAGTAAAATAAGCTTATATTTTAAGTTCTGATGAGGTGCGACAGTTGAACTAAGCTCATGAGGCATTTATAAATTATATTTTTCCGGAATCAATGGGTACATATCATAAATTTATAAGTAAAAAAATGGATGCAGCAACTGCTGATTGCCCCTTTAAGACCCGTCATTGGAACTCTTTCCCCAGCAGGTTTTGATGCCAGCAGCCCCGCATAGGGCTACCTGCCATCACATCATCTGGCTCTGAGGATCTTCCCTCTGAGACAAGGCCATTCCACAAACTATTTAATAATATTTCATATTGCATTCTGTCTTTGTTTTTTTATTCAGTTAAGCCTGTCCTCGATTGAAGTATGATTGGCTGCTTGTCCTGATAAAACCTCCCGTCTTCATGGTGGACATTATGACTAGACAGACGGTTATAGAACCCTGGGTGGGTCACTGGGAGGATCTGGAGTTATGAAGGGCATAAAACAGGTCTTGTCAGAAGCAGGCGGAGCCAGACAGACCAAATGAAAACTGGGTCCTTGAGGCTGAGAAATGACCAAGCAGAGTTGAAGAAATGTCAGGCCAGACTTATGACATGATCAAAGGGGGCTTTGCTTGTGTAACCAAGGTGTCCTTAGAACTTTAAGACTCAGCATTGTTGTTGTTTACTGATGGCTTAGATTAGAATGTCCTGTACACCTATGGATTGAAGACACCTTAGACCAGTGGTATTCAAACTTTTTCAGCAGAACACTCTAACCGCTAGGCTACCTGCCGCCCTTACACAGTAACTGTAATATAGCAATGATATCCGGTGATACCTCTTTCACATCATTTCCGGTCACAACTTGTAGACTTGTTTACATGCTGCTGTGCGTTTTGTTGCTAACCTTATTTTGCTACCTGACAACTTTACGTCATCGACTCAGTGGGTTTTGTCCAACATGTCTCCGGACCTACTCACTGCCACAGTCATACTCTGGACCTAGTTTTGTCCCGTGGAATAAATGTTGTGGGTCTTAATGTTTTTCCTCATAATCCTGGACTATCGGACCACTGTTTTATTACGTTTGCAATCGCAAAAAATGATCTGCTCAGACCCAAACCAAGGATCATCAAAAGTCATGCTAAAAATTCTCGGACAACCCAAAGATTCCTAGATGCCCTTCCAGACTCCCTCCGCCTACCCAAGGATGTCAGAGTACAAAAATCAGTTAACCACCTAACTGAGGAACTCAATTTAACCTTGCGCAATACCCTAGATGCAGTCGCACCCCTAAAAGCAAAAAAAGTTTGTCATAAGAAACTAGCTCCCTGGTAAACAGAAAATACCCGAGCTCTGAAGCAAGCTTCCAGAAACTTGGAACGGAAATGGCGCCACACCAAACTGGAAGTCTTCCGACTAGCTTGGAAAGACAGTACCGTGCAGTATTGAAGAGACCTCACTGCTGCTTGATCATCCTATTTTTCCAACTTAATTGAGGAAAATAAGAACAATTCAAAATGTATTATTAATGCTAACTAAAAAGCAGCATTCCCCAAGAGAGGATGGCTTTCACTTCAGCAGTGATAAATTCATGAAACTTCTTTGAGGAAAAGATCATGATCATTAGAAAGCAAATTACGGACTCCTCTTTAAATCTGCGTATTCCTCCAAAGCTCAGTTGTCCTGAGTCTGCACAACTCTGCCAGGACCTAGGATCAAGGGAGACACTCAAGTGTTTTAGTACTATATCTCGTGACACAATGATGAAAATAATCATGGACTCTAAACCTTCAAGCTGCATACTGGACCCTATTCTAACTAAACTACTGAAAGAGCTGCTTCCTGTGCTTGGCCCTCCTATGTTGAACATAATACACAGCTCTCTATCCACCGGATGTGTACCAAACTCACTTAAAGCGGCAGTAATAAAGCCTCTCTTGAAAAAGCCAAACCATGACCCAGAAAATATAAAAACTATCGACCTATATCGAATCTCCCGTTCCTCTCCAAAATTTTAGAAAAAGCTGTTGTGCAGCAACTCACTGCCTTCCTGAAGACAAACAATGTACTGTATACGAAACGCTTCAGTCTGGTTTTAGACCCCATCATAGCACTGAGACTGCACTTGTGAAGGTGATAAATGACCTTTTAATGGCGTCAGACCGAGGCTCTGCATCTGTCCCCGTGATGCTAGACCTTAGTACTGCTTTTGATACCATCGATCACCACATTCTTTTGGAGAGATTGGAAACCCAAATTGGTCTACACGGACAAGTTCTGGCCTGGTTTAGACCTTATCTGTTGGAAAGATATCAGTTTGTCTCTGTGGATGGTTTGTCCTCTGACAAATCAACTGTACATTTCGGTGTTGCTCAAGGTTCTGTTTTAGGACCACTATTGTTTTCACTATATATTTTACCTCTTGGTGAAGTCATTCGGAAACATAATGTTAACTTTCACTGCTATGTGGATGACACACAGCTGTACATTTCGATGAAACATGGTGAAGCCCCAAAATTGCCTTCGCTGGAAGCCTGTGTTTCAGACATAAGGAAGTGGATGGCTGCAAATGTTCTACTTTTAAACAGAGAAGCTTATTCTAGGTCCCAAGAAACAAAGAGATCTTCTGATGAATCTGACAATAAATCTTGATACAGTCGTCTTAAGTAAAACTGTGAAGGACCTCGGCGTTACTCTGGACCCTGATCTCTCTTTTGACGAACATATCAAGACTGTTTCAAGGACAGCTTTTTTCCATCTACGTAACATTGCAAAAATCAGAAACTTTCTGTCCAAAAATGATGCAGAAAAATTAATCCATGCTTTTGTCACTTCTAGGTTAGACTACTGCAATGCTCTACTTTCCGGCTACCTGGATAAAGCACTAAATAAACTTCAGTTAGTGCTAAACACGGCTGCTAGAATCTAGACTAGAACCAAAATATTTGATCATATTACTCCAGTGCTAGCCTCTCTACACTGGCTTCCTGTTAAGGCAAGGGCTGATTTCAAGGTTTTACTGCTAACCTACAAAGCATTACATGGGCTTGTTCCTACCTAACTTTCCGATTTGGTCCTGCCGTACATACCTACACGTACGCTACGGTCACAAGACGCAGGCATCCTAACTGTCCCTAGAATTTCTAAGCAAACAGCTGGAGGCAGGGCTTTCTCCTATAGAGCTCCATTTTTATGGAATGGTCTGCCTACCCATGTGAGAGACGCAGACTCGGTCTCAACCTTTAAGTCTTTATTGAAGACTCATCTCTTCAGTAGGTCCTATGATTGAGTGTAGTTTGGCCCAGGAGTGTGAAGGTGAACGGAAAGGCACTGGAGCAACGAACCACCCTTGCTGTCTCTGCCTGGCCGGTTCCCCTTTCTCCACTGGGATTCTCTGCCTCTAACCCTATTACAGGGGCTGAGTCACTGGCTTACATGAGGTCCCTAGGAGGGGTGCGTCACTTGAGTGGGTTGAGTCACTGACGTGATCTTTCTGTCTGGGTTGGCGCCCCCCCTTGGGTAGTGCCGTGGCGGAGACCTTTGTGGGCTATACTCGGCCCTGTCTCAGGATGGTAAGTTGGTGGTTGAAGATATCCCTCTAGTTATGTGGGGGCTGTGCTTTGGCAAAGTGGGTGGGGTTATATCCTGCCTGTTTGGCCCTGTCCGGGGGTATTGTCGGATGGGGCCACAGTGTCCCGACCCCTCCTGTCTCAGCCTCCAGTATTTATGTTGCAGTAGTTTATGTGTCGGGGGGCTAGGGTCAGTCTGTTATATCGGAGGTATTTCTCCTGTCTTATCTGGTGTCCTGTGTGAATTTAAGTATGCTCTCTCTCTTTTTCTTTCTTTCTTTCTTTCTTTCTTTCTTTCTTTCTTTCTTTCTTTCTTTCTTTCTTTCTTTCTTTCTTTCTTTCTCTTGGAGGACCTGAGCCCTAGGACCATGCCTCAGGATTACCTGGCCTGATGACTTCTTGCTGTCCCCAGTCCACCTGGCCATGCTACTGCTCCAGTTTCAACTGTTCTGCCTGCGGCTATGGAACCCTGACCTGTTCACCGGACGTGCTACCTGTCCCAGACCTGCTGTTTTCAACTCTCTAGAGACAGCAGGAGCGGTAGAGATACTCTTAATGATCGGCTATGAAAAGCCAACTGACATTTACTCCTGAGGTGCTGATCTGTTGCAACCTCGACAACGACTGTGATTATTATTATTTGAGCCTGCTGTTCTTCTATGAACATTTGAACATCTTGGCCATGTTCTGTTATAATCTCCACCCGGCACAGTCAGAAGAGGACTGGCCACCCCTCATAGCCTAGTTCCTCTCTAGGTTTCTACCTAGGTTCTGGCCTTTCAAGGGAGTTTTTCCTAGCCACCGTGCTTCTACACCTGCATTGCTTGCTGTTTGGGGTTTTAGGATGGGTTTATGTACAGCACGTTTAGATATCAGCTGATGTAAGAAGAGCTTTATAAATAAATTTGATTTGATTTGATTTCTGGGGACCCCATTTTTTTGCATTTTTTTCTCATGACTCCACCCCACTCCAAATATAATGACACAACCTTAAAATCGGTTCATTTCGATTTTATATCAACAAAACACCTTCAATTCAATACATTTAATCTCTTATCAAAATGAAAAGAAACCAATAATTACATTTACTCAATGAAATTGTATTTTTTAAATGATCTTTCTCAAAAACATTTGTCCCATACAATAATCTGTACTCCCCTTCAAATTTGTATTTTTTTTAAACATATTTTGGTGACCCCACTGCAGTTCCCTGGGGTTGTGACGCCGACTTTGAATACCACTGCCTTAGGCTGTACAGTAGATATTCCTCCTCACACTCTTTCAGTACATGACCAGTTGTCTTTAAAGGTCCAATGCAACCGTTTTTATCTCAATATCAATTGTGATTGCTTTCAATTAAAATATAAAAACAGAAACAAAAAAATGCTTCTTAGCAAAGAGCAATTTCTCAATAAATGTTTTTGCTAGGACTGTCTGGGAGTGATCTGAATGATGTGCCTAATTGGACTAGCCTAATAGCATGAATATGCAACCTGAAAACTAGCTGTTATTGGCAGAGAGGTTTGAAATGCTCTTTGTTATTGGTTTATTAACTTATACCACCTTGTGTTGTCACCAGGCAGGCCAAAACTCCATCACACCAAAACAGGCTGAAATTTCGGGCGGTCTTTTCAAACATCTCTTACACTTAAATAAAAAACACAGGAAATCACATTTTTGACTGCACTGCGCCTTTAAAAATTGTATTTCTAGGAAAAAAATAGTGTAAGGAATTGGAGTTAAGCTGTGCATTGTTGAGATGAGAAGAGGGGTGTATTGTGTTTCTACAGTGGCTAGTTGGGGCCAAAAAGGCATTCATCTTAAACATTGCCCTTAGGAACATGACCATCAGGAAGCCCAATCAAGCAGTTGGTGGCTGTTTGACAGAGATAGTAGAAGCTTAGTGGCTAAACCTTGGGCAGAGTGTGTATGTGCGTGTGTGTGTGTATTGATAGTGAGTTAAAGATACTTTTTTAACTACTGGTTGGAAGGCACTGAAGTCTTGGAGGAAAGGATGGGTTGTAAAATGCTGCTTGGGGACATGATAGAACTTTCGAGTTATGATTCTAACAGAACAACATTGCACTGACTGTGGCACTAACTGCAGTAGAATCAGACTGCTTGTTGATGAGAAATGTAGCGGACATTGCAATAGCATACCTCAGAGCTGATGCTTAACAAGATTAAAGGTTTTCTTGATCTGATCAGGAACAGAAAATACATTTCACCCTTTCATGTCCTAAGCGGGACGCGAGAGTGGGATGGAATGGATGGACTGATGGCGATGGTCGTGATGATGGATATAGGGGGTTCCATTGAAGTAGGAAAAGGGCCCGGTTTTCTGCGTAATTTAAGTTTTAATCGTGGGCTTGTGAACTTTCAATAGAGAGAGGAAATTGCAAGAGCTGCGTGATATCATCACCAATACTAAAAAAAGAGAGAGAGAGAGAGGAGAGAGAGAGAGAGAGAGAGAGAGAGAGAGAGAGAGAGAGAGAGAGAGAGAGAGAGAGAGAGAGAGAGAGAGAGAGAGAGCGCGAGAGAAGGAATCATTAAACCATCCGTCTGTTGAGGGAAGAAACAACCTGCGTAAAAACATTTAACCCTCTCACAAACAAGCCATCGACCAGCCACCCTTTATGAATTATATCTGATTTAATGTTACCTTTTATTTCTAAGAGAGAACATGAACTACAGAGGCCATTGAGCCTTAGGTCATTTATTTTGTTTGGTCATATCTTTATTGATTTTCATTCTATTCATAGGGCAGCCCATTATTAGCCTGAAAACTCCATTCTGGCACGTTTTTGCAAAAAGGTAAAATGTCACAGTACAGCCTGTTCTCTGGTTTAGAAAATCTATACTAATTTGTTGCCATTCAATAAATCTCATGGATATTTTGTTTCCCTATTCTATTGTACTCCTTGCTCAGATTTATTGAGTTAAGTTACAATCTATGGTTTGTCCCTACGAACTTGTCAGATATAAATCAGAAACGTCACTTACACTGTAAAACTGCCCAGTTGTATGTGTCACTATATCAGTATTCAAGTATTATACACAGCATGAAAAATCTGATCATCTGATCAAGTCCTGGGATTTCAACGACTCACACAGGTAGGAGCATTGCAATTAAAAAATAAGGAAAACATCTCAAAGTGAAGCACAGATAGAGAAAGTTTCATGTTTTTGTTTTATGCCTTTTTCCCCTTTGGAAAGTAAAATGGTACAAACATTGCAGAGTTGGCAACATTTTGTAGTGCAAGAAAAGCTTTAATAGCTGAGAATATGTCTGAGCAGAGGAGCCTCCTTTGTGAGAGCAGAATAACATCAGAACATTTATTGGTATGACAGAACTGAAGGAGACAGTCCTAAATGCCACAGATTCACAAGATTTGTTCACTGCAGGTATGCTGTTGTATGAAAGCATTCCAGTCTTAAAAAGTTTGTATAGCAGCACTCTCAGTTCACTAGCTGTTTTTTCTTATATTACTGTTAGGCTAATCAGTGGTGGAAAAAGTACTCAATTGTCATACTTAAAGGCCCAGTGCAGTCAAAATGTTGATTTCTGTGTTTTATATACAGTACATTTCCACACTATGAAGTTGGAATGATACTGTGAAACTGTGAAAATGATGATAATGGCCTTTTACTGTATGAGCTGTTTGAAAAGACCGCCTGTAATTTCAGCCTGTTTTGGTTGGTGACATTAGTTAATAGACCAGTAAGAAAGACAGTTTCAAAACTCTCTGCCAATAACAGCTAATTTTCAGTTTTCCCTTCCCCACTCAGACAATCCTAGCAAAATTATTGCTTGAGAAATTTCTCTTTGGTAAGAAGCAATTTTTGTTTCTTTTTGACCATGTTTACTGAAAACAATCACAGTAAGGTACTTAAATTGTTACTCAGAAATGATTCAGATAATTACAGCTGCATTGGACCTTTATTTAAAAGTAAAGATACTTTAATATACTTTAAAAACACTGCATCCTTAGAGATTTACCCAGAAAGACTCACAGCTGTAATCGCTGCCAAAGGTGATTCTAACATGTATTGACTTAGGGGTGTGAATACTTATGTAAATTAGATACTTCTGTATTTCTTTTTAAATTAATGTGCAACATTTTCTAAAAGCATGTTTTCCCTTTGTCATTGTGGGGTATTGTGTGTAGATGGGTGAGGAAATGTTTTTTTAATACATTTTATTTTGAATGTAGGCAGTAACACAAAATGTGCAATAAGTATGAATAATTTCTGAAGGCACTGTAAATACTTAAGTAAAGTACAGATAATCACAAAAAACACTTTAAAGTATTTTACTTATTTACTTTACACCACTGCTGGTTACAGTTCAACTGATTGTGATCATATAGTGTCTCTTTAAGATTGCAGTTGGTGGCTGGCAGTAGAGGAGGATGGTATTTTGCTTTTCTTCCTGTCTGTTGTTTTGTATTCTGACAGGCCAACCCTTATGAGTCTGGAGCTATAGTGGTGTTTCTCCACTACTCAGTAGGAATGTGTTGTCCCCTGACTTCTGACTAGGCCCATTTGGTCTCTCCTCAGCTGCTCAGCTATTTCAGGACTCTCTGAACTGCTTATTAATTCAGCACCTGGAGCCATAAGAGAGAGAGCTGCCGGTCAGTGTTAGAGCACCCTTTCTTTCATCCATTTTGTGGATTGTCCCTATTTCAAAGGGAGGTTCATGGGCTTTAAAAATGTATACCTTTCTTGTATTAGAAGAGAAGTGCATCCATCATTCCACGGAAGAAAAAAAAACAACAACAACAAAGCACAAAGGGAAATGGCCCTTTGTTTCTAAAAACGGCATTCAAGAATTAAGGTAATCTCGCCCACTTTACCAGAAGGTTACACACTCAAGTAGAATGATCTGGTGCATACAATAAGTCGGTGTCCCAAATGGCACCCTATTCTCTACATAGTGCACTACTTTTAAACTATGATCAGTGTTTCCCAATTCCTGGACAAAAACAGCTGATTCTACTTGTCAAGGGCTCAATGATTAGTTGACAAGTAGAATAAGGTGTCCTTGTCCGGGGCCACAACAAAATGATGTACTGTTGGGGGTATTCGAGGATCGGAGTTGGGAAACACTGATCAAATTCAAATCAAATCAAATTTGCTTCGTAAACAATAGGTGTAGACTAAAAGTGAAATGCTTATTTATGGGCCCTTCCCAACAATGAAGAGCAATAGAAAACAGAGAAATAATAGAAAAGTGAAACACGTAATAATACAAGTAATAACAAATACAAAATTAGTAACAATAACTTGGCAATATACACAGAGTACCAGTACCAAGTTGAGGTGCAAGGGTATGCGGTAATTGAGGTAGATATGTACAGTTGAAGTCAGAAGTTTACATACACTTAGGTTGGAGTCATTAAAACTCGTTTTTCAACCACTCCACAAATTTCTTGTTAACACACTAAAGTTTTGGCAAGTCACTTAGGACATCTACTTTGTGCATGACACAAGTCATTTTTCCAACAACTGTTTACAGACAGATTATTTCACTTAACATTCACTGTATCACAATTCCAGTGGGTTAGAAGTCTTCCACAAGCTTCCCACAATAAGTTGGGTGAATTTTGTCCCATTCCTCCTGACAGAGCTGGTGTAACTGAGTCAGGTTTGGAGGCCTCCTTGCTCACACATGCCTTTTCAGTTCTGCCCACACATTTTCTATAGGATTAAGGTCAGGGCTTTGTGATGGCCACTCCAATAACTCAACTTTTTTGTCCTTAAGCCTTTTTGCCACAACTTTGGAAGTATGCTTGGGGTCATTGTCCATTTGGAACACCCATTTGCGACCAAGCTTTAACTTCCTGTCTGATGTCTTGAGATATTTCTTCAATATATCCACATAATTTTCCTACCCCATGATGCCATCTAGTTTGTGAAGTGCACCAGCCCCTCCTGCAGCAAAGCACCCCCACAACATGATGCTGCCACCCCGTGCTTCATGGTTGGGATGGTGTTCTTCAGCTTGCAAGCCTCCCCCTTTTTCCTCCAAACATAATGATGGTCATTATGGCCAAACAGTTATATTTTTGTTTCATCAGACCAGAGGACATTTCTCCAAAAGTACGACCCATGTGCAGTTGCAAACTGTAGTCTGGCTTTTTTATGGCGGTTTTGGAGCAGTGGCTTCTTCCTTGCTGAGCGGCCTTTCAGGTTATGTAGATATATGACTCATTTTTACTGTGGATATAGCTACTTTGTACCTGTTTCCTCCAGCATCTTCACAAGGTGCTTTGCTGTTGTTTTGGGATTAATAGGCACTTTTTGCACCAAAGTACATTCATCTCTAGGAGACAGAATGCGTCTCCTTCCTGAGCAGTATGACGGTTGCGTGGTCCCATGGTGTTTATACTTGCGTACTATTGCTTGTACAGATGAACGTGGTACCTTCAGGCATTTGGAAATTGCTCCCAAAGATGAACCCGACTTGTGGAGGTCTACAATTTTTTTTCTGAGGTCTTGGCTGATTTCTTTAGATTTTCCAATGAGGTCATGCAAAGAGGTACTGAGTTTTAAGGTAGGCCTTGAAATACATCCACAGGTACACCTCCAATTGACTCAAATGATGTCAATTAGTCTATCAGAAGCTTCTAAAGCAATGACATCATTTTCTGTAATTTTCCAAGCTGTTTAAAGGCACAGTCAACTTAGTGTATGTAAACTTCTGACCAACTCTAATTGTGATACAGTGTTTTATAAGTGAAATAATCTGTCTGTAAACAATTGTTTGAAAAATTACTTGTGTCATGCACAAAGTAGATGTCCTTACCGACTTGCCAAAACTATAGTTTGTTAACAATAAATTTGTGGAGTGGTTTAAAAACGAGTTTTAATGACTCCAACCTAAGTGTTTGTAAACTTCCGACTTCAACTGTAACTAGGACTAAAGTGACAAAATATTTAACTAACTTTTAAAAAAGTTTTATAGCTTGCGGGTAGAACCTGTTCAGTGTCCTATTGGTTCCAGACTTGGTACATCGGTATTACAGTACTTTTGTATTCTCTCTTTTCTTGCAAATCCCAAAATATAGACTTTCTGGCATGGTAGAATAAGTGAAGCCATACCTTTCTTTGTCTGGCATTGAGGCTGGAGCAGCTTGCCTATGACACATATCTTTTTAGAACTTGCCTCACATTCATGCTGGCCGGTAATTGTGGTCAAGGAAAGAGATGCAGAACTGCAGAACTTATAGATTTCTCTCTCTCTATCACTCCAGGGTGTTGTGGAGTGGAAGATGTTGCCTGTGGAGCAGACCTACCCATCCAGCACAGCTACTAGCCCTAGTACCAGCTCCAAACCCTCAACACCACCCAGCCTAGCACCAGCTCCAACCGCTCAACCCTGCCCCATACTGGGCAGTAGCCTGCCTGCACATATGGCAATGTACTCTGGACCTCAGAAGGATAACTACTGTACTTGCTCTGTACTTGCTCAGCCTAGTTATGAATTTATCCTAAAAAATAACTGAAATTTGGAGGGCTAGGCTTGGAAGCATCTTGAAAAAGAAAGCTTCAGAACAGCAAGCGTGCTAATTCTGTGTTTTGTTCATTATCACCAGGAAGTGCTACTCACTCATGTAGCATACAACCCCACAGCAACATACTTGCACTGCCTGTACAGTCATTCCCATCTACTATGAGACAGGTACAAATTACTGTCAAAACAAACAGAAAAACAGCCTAAAAAAATCAACTCCACTTCTCCATGAAAAGTGTTCTGATTTATGACAGTTTGTTGAGTGACTTAACCGGCCCCAAACAACTCCTACATTCATCACGCCTGCGAGATTTATTCCTCAATCCACACGCGGGTCTGGTCTGGGGGGTGGGGCTGGCTGCATTGATTTGTCTGTGTCTCCACACAATGCTAGCCTATTGATCCCAGCCATGGAGCCTGTGATATAGGACTTGTGTGTTTCACTTTGTAGGGGGACAAATAAAAGTTGCAGCAGTACAAGAGGAGTAAATGCTGTGTCCAGAGGAGTCTGGTCCTTTATACGATATGAGAGAGAGAGAGAGAGAGAGAGAGAGAGAGAGAGAGCCAAGGATCACTGACCATTGATTTGTTCTGAGAATTAAAAAAAAAAAGTGTGTGATTGAGTTGTTGAGTATTATTGCTGTGAAGTGCAATGTAAGGGCCTTTGTAATATAAGGGCCTAAGGTCCATCTGCAAGACCATGATTCCTAGCAAGGCAATGGTTTTGTTGTAGTGGACTATAGTCTGTGAGTGTGAGGAATAATCACTATCACAATACAGTAGGATGTGCAAATGAATACGGAAATGCAGATGTATCATTATAATACGTAAAAACATTCTATATGATAGTGTTGTCTAGTAAAAGGCATAAGCTGACGCACACCCAGAATTTTTTATAGAGGTGCTGACTAACGAGAGTAAACTGTAAACAGAAAGAAAGCTGCACACTAATTATTCTACAAAACATTTCATGGGTGTAGACAGTGGAATCTTTAAGGGATCTCCCTCAAACTAGGACTCTGTTTTTTGTCAGCTTTTATTCATGTTAAGACATAAGCCTTCAGAGGAAATGAGAAGAAGAAGTAGTTTACGTGAGACAAGAGACATCGATTGCATTTAATTGAAGTGAAGGGATTGCTTCAGGTCAGGCTGCAGCTAACGGAACGCACCACTAAATATTTACAGAGCGGCTTTAAGCTAGTTTCCTAACCATGCATTATTCATGCCGATGCGAAAGCAAACATTGATTCAAGATGAAAATAGGGGAAAAGCAACGCACTACACTCAGAGAGAGAGAGAAAGACACAGAGAGAGAGAAAGCTATCCTTTCTATTTTTTGCTTATTTGTTGTTACCCGAAATGACTTGAGAATACTTTGTTACCCCAAATGAGTTGGTGATCATTCTAACACCTTTAGAGCTCGGGCCTGGAGAGGTAAATTACTTTTTTTGCCCTATAATTTGGTGCCTCTGATCTTTGGTGGTATTGCTCTTCTGCGGATCAGTCTGTATTGCTAAAGTCATTTTCACTCTAAAGGTTCTGTTATTGAATTTGAATGCCATTGTCAGCTGAAACAGGGTGTTGTCCCTGATACTGCACGTTTTGGGTTGTAATCTTCAAGTCTCAAATGCTTCTAAAATGCCTTGACTCTCAAACCAGTTTTATAGTTACTGTTGGGGATTCTCTTACACCAGACTTGTGTAACTAGAGTGATTCTCTGATGTGAAAATCACAGCGATAGAGAGACTGCAGTCAGTTATCAAATCAAATCAAATCAAATTTTATTAGTCACATACACATGGTTAGCAGATGTTAATGCGAGTGTAGCGAAATGCTTGTGCTTCTAGTTCCGACAATGCAGTAATAACAACAAGTAATCTAACCTAACAATTCCACAACTACTACCTTATACACACAAGTGTAAAGGGATAAAGAATATGTACATAAAGATATATGAATGAGTGATGGTACAGAACGGCATAGGCAAGATGCAGTAGATGGTATAGAGTACGGTATATACATATGAGATGAGTACTGTAGGGTATGTAAACATAAAGTGGCATAGTTTAAAGTGGCTAGTGGTACATGTATTACATAAAGATGGCAAGATGCAGTAGATGATATAGAGTACAGTATATACATATACATATGAGATGGGTAATGTAGGGTATGTAAACATTATATTAAGTGGCATTGTTTAAAGTGGCTAGTGGTACATTTTTACATAATTTCCATCAATTCCCATTTTTAAAGTGGCTGGAGTTGAGTCAGTATGTTGGCAGCGGCCGCTAAATGTTAGTGGTGGCTGTTTAACAGACTGATGGCCTTGAGATAGAAGCTGTTTTTCAGTCTCTCGGTCCCTGCTTTGATGCACCTGTACTGACCTCGCCTTCTGGATGATAGCGGGGTGAACAGGCAGTGGCTTGGGTGGTTGTTGTCCTTGATGATCTTTATGGCCTTCCTGTGACATCGGGTGGTGTAGGTGTCCTGGAGGGCAGGTAGTTTGCCCCCGGTGATGCGTTCTGCAGACCTCACTACCCTCTGGAGAGCCTTACGGTTGTGGGCGGAGCAGTTGCCGTACCAGGCGGTGATACAGCCCGACAGGATGCTCTCGATTGTGCATCTGTAGAAGTTTGTGAGTGCTTTTGGTGACAAGCCGAATTTCTTCAGCCTCCTGAGGTTGAAGAGGCGCTGCTGCGCCTTCTTCACAACGCTGTCTGTGTGGGTGGACCAATTCAGTTTGTCCGTGATGTGTACACCGAGGAACTTAAAACTTTCCACCTTCTCCACTACTGACCCGTCGATGTGGATAGGGGGGTGCTCCCTCTGCTGTTTCCTGAAGTCCACAATCATCTCCTTTGTTTTGTTGACGTTGAGTGTGAGGTTATTTTCCTGACACCACACTCCGAGGGCCCTCACCTCCTCCCTGTAGGCCGTCTCGTCGTTGTTGGTAATCAAGCCTACCACTGTAGTGTCATCCGCAAACTTGATGATTGAGTTGGAGGCGTGCATGGCCACGCAGTCGTGGGTGAACAGGGAGTACAGGAGAGGGCTCAGAACGCACCCTTGTGGGGCCCCAGTGTTGAGGATCAGCGGGGTGGAGATGTTGTTACCTACCCTCACCACCTGGGGGCGGCCCGTCAGGAAGTCCAGGACCCAGTTGCACAGGGCGGGGTCGAGACCCAGGGTCTCGAACTTGATGACGAGTTTGGAGGGTACTATGGTGTTAAATGCTGAGCTGTAATCGATGAACAGCATTCTCACATAGGTATTCCTCTTGTCCAGATGGGTTAGGGCAGTGTGCAGTGTGGTTGCGATTGCGTCGTCTGTGGACCTATTGTGTCGGTAAGCAAATTGGAGTGGGTCTAGGGTGTCCGGTAGGGTGGAGGTGATGTGGTCCTTGACTAGTCTCTCAAAGCACTTCGTGATGACGGAAGTGAGTGCTACGGGGCGGTAGTCGTTTAGCTCAGTTACCTTAGCTTTCTTGGGAACAGGAACAATGGTGGCCCTCTTGAAGCATGTGGGAACAGCAGACTGGGATAAGGATTGATTGAATATGTCCGTAAACACACCAGCCAGCTGGTCTGCGCATGCTCTGAGGACGCGGCTGGGAATGCCGTCTGGGCCTGCAGCCTTGCGAGGGTTAACACGTTTAAATGTTTTACTCACCTCGGCTGCAGTGAAGGAGAGCCCGCAGGTTTTGGTAGCGGGCCGTGTCAGTGGCACTGTATTGTCCTCAAAGCGGGCAAAAAAGTTATTTAGCCTGTCTGGGAGCAAGACATCCTGGTCCGCGACGGGGCTGGTTTTCTTTTTGTAATCCGTGATAGACTGTAGACCCTGCCACATACCTCTTGTGTCTGAGCTGTTGAATTGCGACTCTATTTTGTCTCTGTACTGGGACTTAGCCTGTTTGATTGCCTTGCGGAGAGAATAGCTACACTGTTTGTATTCGGTCATGTTTCCGGTCACCTTGCCCTGGTTAAAAGCAGTGGTTCGCGCTTTCAGTTTCACGCGAATGCTGCCGTCAATCCACGGTTTCTGGTTTGGGAATGTTTTAATCGTTGCTGTGGGTACGACATCGTCAATGCACTTCCTAATGAACTCGCTCACCGAATCAGCATATTCGTCCATGTTGTTGTTGGACGCAATGCGGAACATATTCCAATCCGCGTGATCGAAGCAGTCTTGAAGCGTGGAATCAGATTGGTCGGACCAGCGTTGAACAGACCTGAGCGCGGGAGCTTGTTGTTTTAGTTTCTGTTTGTAGGCTGGAATCAACAAAATGGAGTCGTGGTCAGCTTTTCCGAAAGGAGGGCGGGGGAGGGCCTTATATGCGTCGCGGAAGTTAGTATAACAATGATCCAGGGTTTTACCAGCCCTGGTAGCACAATCGATATGCTGATAGAATTTAGGGAGTTTTGTTTTTAGATTAGCCTTGTTAAAATCCCCAGCTACGATGAATGCAGCCTCAGGGTGTGTGGTTTCCAGTTTACAAAGAGTCAGGTAAAGTTCGTTCAGGGCCATCGATGTGTCTGCTTGGGGGGGAATATATACGGCTGTGATTATGATCGAGGAGAATTCCCTTGGTAGATAATGCGGTCGACATTTGATTGTGAGGAGTTCTAGATCAGGTGAACAGAATGACTTGAGTTCCTGTGTGTTGTTATGATGATCACACCACGTCTCGTTAATCATAAGGCATACCCCCCCGCCCCTCTTCTTACCAGAAAGATGTTTGTTTCTGTCGGCGCGATGCGTGAAGAAACCAGCTGGCTGCACCGACTCCGTTAGCGTCTCTTGAGTTAGCCATGTTTCCGTGAAGCAGAGCACGTTGCAATCCCTGATGTCTCTCTGGAATGTTACCCGTGCTCGGATTTCATCAACCTTATTGTCAAGAGACTGGACATTGGCGAGTAGTATGCTAGGGAGTGGAGTGCGATGTGCCCGTCTCCGAAGCCTGACCAAGAGACCGCTACGTTTGCCCCTTTTACGGCGTCGCATAGGGTCCCCGGCTGGGATCAGATCCATTGTATTGGGTGGAAGGCAAAACACTGGATCCGTTTCGGGAAAGTCATATTCCTGGTTATAACGATGGTGAGTTGACGTTAATCGTATATTCAGTAGTTCCTCCCGACTGTATGTAATGAAACCTAAGATTACCTGGGGTACCGATGTAAGAAATAACACATAAAAAAACAAAATACTGCATATTTTCCAAGGAACGCGAAGCGAGGCGGCCATCTCGGTCGGCGCCATCACTCAATCAGTTATAGCCTCATAAGGGGCTGTAGTCATTTCTCTGAGGGTTTTAGGATTTAATTGGGGGTCTTTAGAGTGGTCTTGATGTAGGAAGAGAAAGTTTAATGTTTGTCTTTGGGTTGAGTCTTCAACTGACACTTTGTGAGAGAAGATTGAGGGACAAATCATCAACTGAGAAAATACACATTTGAGATATTATTTTGTTCCTTTTGTCACGGCCCCTCTGCATTGCAGGGGCGGTTCCTCCTGCAGGCAGAGGAGGGTCGTTAGTGATTGGAGCCACCTGGGCTCAGGGTATAAACTGCTTCACTAATCACTTCTCTCTCTCTCTCTGCTCCTCCAGGTATGATCCTGTTTTGTTTGTTCCTTTGTAGTTTTGCATAGTTTTCACTCAGTCATATTCACACACACAGATTCACGCATCCATGCACTTTACATACACCTTACATTATGATACTTCCACACCTCATTCCTTTTTCTTAGTTTAAAGTTAATAGTTTGGTGTATAATAAAGAACATTTTTAATTGGCCTATACCTGTTGTTCGTGTCCCCTCATTTTTGTCACAGGCTATGAGCCGGCCTGTGACACTTATCACCAGGAATTGCTACTCACTCATGTAGCATACATAGACCCCACAGCAACACATGTACTGCCTGTACAGTCATTCCTATCTACTATGAGACAGGTTCAAGTTACTGTCAAAACAAACAGAAGAACAGACGGATAAAAAATAAACTCCACTTCTCCATGAAACGTGATCTTCTTATATATGACAGAGTTTGTTGAGTGACTTAACCGGCCCTGAACAGCTTGTCAGTTAAGACTCTTAGCTCTGCTTTCGATTTTCCTTTCTTATCTTGTCTCTGGAGACTTTGCAGGGTTTGTCTCTATTACATCCATCACAGAAAAATAATACTGCATGTTTTTCATACATAAAACAACAGATTACACAAGTGAAGGAGAGAGGAAGCTATACAATGTTCCTTTGAAATAGTGTACAGGGATTTGTGCTAGTAAAGAATATCTCACATTTAGCCTTGGTCTGCATTTTCTAACGCTGACTCTCCATTATGGATTTAGGACAGATCTCATTGCAGCATTGAATGTAAGGGATGCGTTTCATGGATTCATTCATCAATTAAATATTCTCAGACCACAGAAAGCAGTTTATCCGTAAATCTGATAAATACTCACCACAAGAACAGTTTATACAAATGAGTTGCAATGGTTCACACTTCACACAGACACACTAAGCTCTAGAACTTTCTCTTAAGACAACTGACCTTTCAAGTTTCAAGTACTCAAATTCAAATAGATTTACTTCTACAGCATAGAGGTTTCTAGTTTCCACCCAACGCTCACTTTTAATATATAAGTAGTGTATTCTAAACCTCAGGCAATGACAGGGGCTACCCCACATAACTACCCCACAAGGGAGAGTGTATAAGTTAGTACGTGTACATACATGCATGTTTTGTGCGTGCTTCTGGTTTTTGGGGTCAGGAGTTGAAGAAGTTGATTTTCAGAAGCTCCTTTAGGAGACTAAGAGAGACAGATGATAGAGGGCAGAGGCGATAACCCAGAAAATAATTTTGGGCAAAATACACAGATGGCAACCTTGTTCTTTAGAAAACATCAGTCTGGCTTCCAGAGAGAGAGGGAGAGAGCGAGAGAACATTACATTCTCTCTGACTAAAACTAAAACAGGGCAGTCAGTTCTGTTGTTCAGCGAAAGACAGAATACTCTCCAACACTAATGTGTATCCATTATTTTCCTCCCTGCTACACAAATTGTTTGTTTATGTAAAGTAGCCAACAGTTCAAATACTGTTTATGTGTGTGTTTACACACTATTATCTGGTTTACCATGATCTGTTGACTCAATCTGGGGTCTCATGGAAACAATTAACACCATTTCCATCCACACAAATGCTAGCCTAGCGATTAAGAGTGTTGGGCCAGCAACCGAAAGATTGCTGGTTCAAATCCTGAGCCGGCAAGATGGAAGAATCTGCCATTCTGCTCTTTAAGCAAGGCAGTTAACCCCCAACAACTGCTCCCTGGGCGATGATGACCCTCGCACCTTTCTGATTCAGAGGGGTTTGGTTAAATGCAAAAGACACATTTTGGTTGAATGCATTCAGTTGTGCAACTGACTAGGTATCCTCTTTGTCTTTGCTCTCTGACAGGTTTTTCCGCTGTAGAACCAAACGTTTACTAAGGTCACTCCTTCCCCTTTCCATTGATTGCCAATCGGAGCCCTCTGTTTTCCTAGTTATGGATGCCCTAAAGACTTGGTAATCATTCAATCAATACTCACATAGATAGATACTCATCACCATCATTCTGAATGGGAGTGTCTGAGACATACTACTTCCACTATAATGTGGAGAGATGAGAACATCTGAATGTCTGGCTGAAAAAGGGCTACCACCAGTTTGTGAGTATGAAGCAGTGGTACCTCCAGCCTGGGGCATCCATGTTTTTTATTTCACCTTGATTTAACCAGGTAGGCTAGTTGAGAACAAGTTCTCATTCACAACTGCGACCTGACCAAGATAAAGCAAAGCAGTGTGACACAAACAACAACACATAGTTTCACATGGAATAAACAAACATACAGTCAATGACACAATAGAAAAAAAGTATATATACAGTGTGTGCAAATGAGGTAAGATAAGGGAGGTAAGGCAATAAATAGGCCATAGTGGTGAAATAATTACAATTTAGCAATTAAACACGGGAGTGATAGATGTGCAGAAGATGAATGTGCAAGTAAAGATACTGGGGTGCAAAGGAGCAAAAAAAAATAACAGTATGGGGATGAGGTAGTTGGATGGGCTATTTACAGATGGTCTATGTACAGGTGCAGTGATCTGTGAGCTGCTCTGACAGCTGGTGCTTAAATTTAGTGAGGGAGATATGAGTCTCCAGCTTCAGTGATTTTTGCAATTCGTTCCAGTCATTGGCAGCAGAGAACTTGAAGGAAAGGCGGCCAAAGGAGGAATTGGCTTTGGGGGTGACCAGTGAAATATACCTGCTGGAGTGCGTGCTACGGGTGGGTGCTGCTATGGTGAACAGTGAGCTGAGATAAGGCGGGGCTTTACCTAGCCCTGCTTACCTACCTTTACCATTAACCTGGTATGACCACGAAGGAGCTCCTCAGTGGGGCCTCTACTCCTCTTCCATCTTTCCTCCTCTACCCCCACTCTCTGATCCTATCCTTCTCTCCCCTTCTCTGCCTGGGTCCCCTGGGAAACAGAAGTTCATTATGACTGAAAAATTAAGGGGTTTTGAGGCACCCTCCGTTGGTTTTCTGTGCTTATGTAGACCATGCAGTGAGGAAATAGGGGAGATGATTTGTCATCCCCAGCAGAGCAGACCACTAGATTCAGGCTTAGTTGTTGTTGTTGTTATCTCTCTGTGTTAACACAGTGGAGTAGTAACTGCAGGCAGGGAAGTCAGACCATTCTGTATTGTTTCTCTAGCTAGCTGCTAGCTGTATTGACTGCAGCTGTGTAATGGTCTGTGTCCTGCCTCAGATGTATTTTCTTATATTTTTCTACCCTAAAGCTTCCAGCTGCTCCTTTTCACCAACTCAATCAAATTGATAGCGTTTCGATAGGAGAACTGTTTTTGCTACTCCTGTGTCATGGTGATATGTAGAGTATGAAGACCTAAAAGGTAAGGGAGGGTCATAGGGACACTGAAAACAATTCCAAATTAAATCAAATGATTGGATATTCACTTTTAGTCCAAATGGCTGCTTCTCCCACGGTATTAAAGATATATCCCTAGATTAGACTGGAAACTTGTCACGCCCCCTGTATTCAGACAGCGAGACAGCTAGACAGGTCGCCTCCTTTTTGACGAAGAGTAAGATGTGTTTTCTGATTTGTGAAAAGGATCGAGTGAGTGAGTTGCTGCATGCATGCGCCCGGCCCACGCCAGTCAAAGCAGCTCCTGGGAACATCTGCCAGGCACTGATAAATGAACACTCACTCCGAGACGCATGGCCGGATTCGTCTTAAGTTTCTCATGTGTCTTTATGCAAGCAGACACCCTGCTCTCACAGCAGAGCTGAAAATGAATGGGAGCGTCAGCCAGTTCACCCACTATCCCCTTTATTTGCTGTAAATAATATCTCATGGTGGCAGGATATACAGTGGGGAGAACAAGTATTTGATACACTGCCGATTTTGCAGGTTTTCCTACTTACAAAGCATGTAGAGGTCTGTAATTTTTATCATAGGTACACTTCAACTGTGAGAGACGGAATCTAAAACAAAAATCCAGAAAATCACATTGTATGATTTTTAAGTAATTCATTTGCATTTTATTGCATGACATAAGTATTTGATCACCTACCAACCAGTAAGAATTCCGGCTCTCACAGACCTGTTAGTTTTTCTTTAAGAAGCCCTCCTGTTCTCCACTCATTACCTGTATTAACTGCACCTGTTTGAACTCGTTACCTGTATAAAAGACACCTGTCCACACACTCAATCAAACAGACTCCAACCTCTCCACAATGGCCAAGACCAGAGAGCTGTGTAAGGACATCAGGGATAAAATTGTAGACCTGCACAAGGCTGGGATGGGCTACAGGACAATAGGCAAGCAGCTTGGTGAGAAGGCAACAACTGTTGGCGCAATTATTAGAAAATAGAAGAAAATAGAAGAAGTTCAAGATGATGGTCAATCACCCTCGGTCTGGGGCTCCATGCAAGATCTCACCTCGTGGGGCATCAAAGATCATGAGGAAGGTGAGGGATCAGCCCAGAACTACACGGCAGGACCTGGTCAATGACCTGAAGAGAGCTGGGACCACAGTCTCAAAGAAAACCATTAGTAACACACTACGCCGTCATGGATTAAAATCCTGCAGCGCACACAAGGTCCCCCTGCTCAAGCAGGCGCATGTCCAGGCCCGTCTGAAGTTTGCCAATGACCATCTGGATGATCCAGAGGAGGAATGGGAGAAGGTCATGTGGTCTGATGATTCAAAAATAGAGCTTTTTGGTCTAAACTCCACTCGCCGTGTTTGGAGGAAGAAGAAGGATGAGTACAACCCCAAGAACACCATCCCAACCGTGAAGCATGGAGGTGGAAACATCATTCTTTGGGGATGCTTTTCTGCAAAGGGGACAGGACGACTGCACCGTATTGAGGGGAGGATGGATGGGGCCATGTATTGCGAGATCTTAGCCAACAACCTCCTTCCCTCAGTAAGAGCATTGATGATGGGTCGTGGCTGGGTCTTCCAGCATGACAACGACCCGAAACACACAGCCAGGGCAACTAAGGAGTGGCTCCGTAAGAAGTATCTCAAGGTCCTGGAGTGGCCTAGCCAGTCTCCAGACCTGAACCCAATAGAAAATCTTTGGAGGGAGCTGAAAGTCCGTATTGCCCAGCGACAGCCCCGAAACCTGAAGGATCTGGAGAAGGTCTGTATGGAGGAGTGGGCCAAAATCCCTGCTGCAGTGTGTGCAAACCTGGTCAAGAACTACAGGAAACGTATGATCTCTGTAATTGCAAACAAAGGATTCTGTACCAAATATTAAGTTCTGCTTTTCTGATGTATCAAATACTTATGTCATGCAATAAAATGCTAATTAATTACTTAAAAATCATACAATGTGATTTTGGGGATTTTTGTTTTAGATTCCGTCTCTCACAGTTGAAGTGTACCTATGATAAAAATTACAGACCTCTACATGCTTTGTAAGTAGGAAAATCGGCAAAATCGGCAGTGTATCAAATACTTGTTCTCCCCACTGTACATATGGGCCGATCCCACAGGGGAAACATGATAGACATGTAATTCATAATTATATGAAAACCTATTCTAGGGGAAACAAATCATGATGAGCGTTGTAATGATGGTTGAGTGTTTGCCATGTGTAGGAATGTCTGGCCTCATGCATCTTCCATGACTAGATAAAAATCTTCTTCTATGAGACAATCGCCTAGTGTACATCACATCCATGCACTTGAGAACCTTTCCTTTTTTTCTGACTAAGGATATATTATGTTGGTCTGCTAGTAAATACATCATCAGTTCAATATGCAAGGGTATTTTAAATTGAAGGAGGCATTAAAATTCATTATTTGTTATTCAAATAGATAGCTTAATCTAAAATGCACTCTGTGTTTTTGTGAAATGGACACTGATGAGACCTGCAAAACAAAACATTTGTCCTGAAAATAATAAACGTTACTTTTTCCCACTGCAAATACCTAAGTGCGGACCTTACCCATATCCTTCTTTAGTGAGATGGGCAACATAGCAAAGTCATCGAATAGACTGTCTTCGTCTATCATGACTCATGGACTTGTCCTTAGTGTCACATTGCAAAACCTCAGGTTGTAACAGTGAAGAAGGACAGACAGGCCGTCTAGTCTCTGTGCCAGGCCTGTTGTGTCTGTATACTATAGACAATGTTCTGTCTGACTCTGAACAGATGATTGCAGTAACTGGGCTGTGATCACTCTTCACAGAAAAATACTCTTCTATCAGCAACAATAGAGAGAGTGGGTGGAGAGCCCACCTCATCCATCCCAGATGTAATAAGCCAGATAATAAAGCAGAACAAAGTGATTGATAAATAAGAAAGATAGAGGAGGTGGAGAAGAGAAACATCAACATTAGTGTTGTATCAGGGAAGGTGCCATTTGGGTCTTTGGTGTCAAATAAGATACAGATCAAACAGCATTATTCTATTAGGGCCGATTCTGATTTAGTAAATTACGCCTTTCTTACGCACGCCTTTCCTATGCACTTCTCAGTAGTTGGTATTCCGACTTACCTAATGAAGGTGTGCAACGGGCTTTGTAGGAGTGGTTCCCTTGCGCGTGCTAAATAAATGTAATTCAACCAATGAATTACATTACCCCCCTTACTGGCAAACAGATTTTCTGGTGGAGTTTTCATTCAAAACAACATAAGAAAATTCCAATGGAAGCTATGGAAGAGCAGGGGGGGGCTGAATTCTGATATTATACAGGTACTTAAGGAGTGGGAGAAGGGGTTTGCTAGTTTGTTCTCAGGTAACGAAAATGTGACATATTTTGAGGAAGAATTTTATAAAGACATATGTTCCCTGAGAACTAAACTGGAAAATACAATGTTAGAACCCTCTTATATATGTGACCCATATTTAAATGAGGAGCTGTCTATGGCAGAAGTTAAGAAGGTGATTGACGCTGCAAAAAATGGGAAACCGTTTGGTATTGATGAATTGCCTAATGAGGTTTTAAAATCCTCTAAATTATTTGACATGCTATATAATTTGCTCCAAATATGTTTTGAGTACAGTATACTGCCATCCACTTGGTATAAGTCTATAGTGAATCCCATTCCCAAAATGACCCGAGCGTGCCACTGAACTATAGAGGCATAAGTTTATTAATTAAGTATGGTTTATAGATTATATTCATCCACCCTGCATACCACTGCTGGCTTGCTTCTGAAGCTAAGCAGGGTTGGTCCTGGTCAGTCCCTGGATGGGAGACCAGGTGCTGCTGGAAGTGGTGTTGGAGGGCCAGTAGGAGGCACTCTTTCCTCTGGTCTAAACAAAGATCCCAATGCCCCAGGGCAGTGATTGGGGACACTGCTCTGTGTAGGGTGCCGTCTTTCGGATGGGACGTTAAACGGGTGTCCTGACTCTCTGAGGTCATTAAAGATCCCATGGCACTTATCGTAAGAGTAGGGGTGTTAACCCCGGTGTCCTGGCTAAATTCCCAATCTGGCCCTCAACCATCACGGTCACCTAATAATCCCCAGTTTACAATTGGCTCATTCATCCCCCTCCTCTCCCCTGTAACTATTCCCCAGGTCGTTGCTGCAAATGAGAACGTGTTCTCAGTCAACTTACCTGGTAAAATAAAAATAAATAAAAAATCCTCAGCAATAGGCTAATTACATTTTTGGAGGACCAAACCATTCTGGTGGAAGAACAAAATGGTTTACGCAAATCCAGAGCTTGTATGGATCATATCTTCTCGGTCTGTACAATAATCAGAAATAGATTACATGAAGAGAGGCCTACTTTTGCATGTTTCATTGATTTCCAGAAAGCTTTTGATTTTGTAAATAGGGATCTTTTGCCTATCAGATGCCTTATCACCGGCTTTGTTTGCTTTGTTTATAAATGATTTGGCAAAAGAAATTAAACAGTTAAATGTTTGAGTAAGATATGATGATGACATGCCAAGAATCCTTTTATATGCTGATGATATTACTTTGATGGCAGAAACTGAACAAGACCTGCAGAACATGTTATTATGTGTAGTCAATTGGTGTAAAAGATGGAGACTCACGATAAACCAGACAAAAACACACATAATGCATTTTAGAAAACCAGCTACTAAGAGAAGTGTTTTTCAGTTTTGTTTTGGTGGAGACATTCTGGAGTTTACTAGCATTGATAAATATTTGGGTAATTCATTGACAAACATATTGTCACGAAGGGGGGGGGGGGGGTACTGTCACAACTTCCACCGAAGTCGTTTCCTCTCCTTGTTCGGGTGGTGTTGGCGGTCGGCGTCACTGGTCTTCTAGCCATCGTTGATCCATTTTCTTATTTTCCATTTGTTTTGTCTTGTTTTCTTACACACCTGGTTTCCATTTCCATCATAAATATTTGTGTATTTAACCCTCTGTTCCCCCATGTCCTTGTGTGGAATTGTTTGTTTGTATTTGCTTGTACGCTATGTTACTGGTGTGCGTCGGGTTTTGTACCCATGTAAGTTATTTTTGTATTGCCGTGGGTTTTGTAATTAAACTGCCCCGGCTATTACCTATCTCTGCTCTCCTGCGTCTGACTTCACTGCCACCAGTTCCGCAACCCTTACACATATTACCTTTCTATACTCAACATCTGCTCTGGCTGACTCAGCAAGTAGAGCTCTTGGGGGAGTTATAGGAAGAACCAAAACACTCAAAGATCTTGGTTATGCCACGTATTCCAAACTGTATAAGACATGCGTGTGCCCTGTTCTTGACTATTCAGCAGGAGTGTGGGTTAAAAACAAACATGTTCATAACAGAGCAGTACGTTACTTTTTGTCTGACCTTTTTCAACAGTCTGACTGTGAACATCTCTATGGAGACATAGTTATTATTAAAAACAACTGTTGATGCAATATGAAAAAAATGGGTGGAGATGAATCATAAACCCAAATTGAGAACCTTTTGTTTGGTTAAGGGTGAATTCATGTGTGAGAGATAGATGATGTATAACCTACCTAAAAACAAGAGATCGTTATGTGCACAAGTAAGATCAGGAATATTGCCTCTGTGTATTGAAACAGGTAAGATCAGGGATATTGCCTCTGTGTATTGAAACAGGTAAGATCAGGAATATTGCCTCTGTGTATTGAAACAGGTAAGATCAGGGATATTGCCTCTGCGTATTAAAACAGGTAAGATCAAGGATATTGCCTCTGCGTATTAAAACAGGTAAGATCAAGGATATTGCCTCTGCGTATTGAAACAGGTAAGATCAGGGATATTGCCTCTGCGTATTAAAACAGGTAAGATCAAGGATATTGCCTCTGCATATTGAAACAGGTCGGTATTGTGGTGAAATGGAAGAGGAAACACTATGTAATTATTGTGACCTTGAAGAAATAGAGAATGAAACAAATTTTATCCTCTATTGCCCTTTCTACCATGATATACGTTAATTCTAGAAAGCACACCAGATATACCCTGGCATTATGTGGCTGAGTGATGAGGAGAAATTGAAATGTTTTTTTGTCCATTGTGTATTTCCGTTTGCAGAATATTTACATGAAGCTTGGAATAAAAGTAAAAGGGCTACCTATAATTAAATTGTACAAATATTTATTTTCTATGTGGTTAATGGTGTGTGTGTTTAGATTGTGTATAGGCTTGTCTACCATATGAATCTTCTCTTTGTGTCAGACTGTGTTCAAGTGACTTCTGTTTCTTTTTTTTCTGTATTTATTTATCTGTTTATGGTATGTACAGTGGGGCAAAAAAGTATTTAGTCAGCCACCAATTGTGCAAGTTCTCCCACTTAAAAAGATGAGAGAGGCCTGTAATTTTCACTTCAAGGTACACTTCAACTATCACAGACAAAATGAGAAAAGAAATCCAGAAAATCACATTGTAGGATTTTTTATGAATTTATTTGCAAATTATGGTGGAAAATAAGTATTTGGTCAATAACAAAAGTTTCTCAATACTTTGTTATATACCCTTTGTTGGCAATGACAGAGGTCAAACGTTTTCTGTAAGTCTTCACAAGGTTTTCACACACTGTTGCTGGTATTTTGGCCCATTCCTCCATGCAGATTTGCCCCACTGTATGTACGTATGTATGTACAGTAGGTACTGTATGTATGTGTATTTATTCAGTGTGTATGTATGCATGTACGTATGTATGTGTATATATGCAGTGTGTATGTATGTACTGTATATACAGTTGAAGTCGGAAGTTTACATACACCTTAGCCAAATACATTTCAACTACATTTATCCTAGTAAAAATTCCCTGTCTTAGGTCAGTTAGGATCACCACCTTATTTTAAGAATGTGAAATGCCAGAATAATAGAAGAGAGAATAATTTATTTAAGCTTTTATTTCTTTCATCACATTCCCAGTGGGTCAGAAGTTTACATACACTCAATTAGTATTTGGTAGCATTGCCTCTAAATTGTTTAACTTGTGTCAAACGTTTCGGGTAGCCTTCCACAAGCTTCCCACAATAAGTTGGGTGAATTTTGGCCCATTCCTCCTGACAGAGCTGGTGTAACTGAGTCAGGTTTGTAGGCCTCCTTGCTCACATATGCTTATTCAGTTCTGCCCACACATTTTCTATGGGATTAAGGTCAGGGCTTTGTGATGGCCACTCCAATACCTTGACTTTGTTGTCCTTAAGCCATTTTGCCACAACTTTGGAAGTATGCTTGGGGTCGTTGTCCATTTGGAAGATCCATTTGCGACCAAGCTTTAACTTCCTGACGTCTTGAGATGTTGCTTCAATATATCCACATAATTTTCATCCCTCATGATGCCATCTATTTTGTGAAGTGCACCAGTCCCTCCTGCAGCAAAGCACCCCCACAACATGATGCTGCCACCCCCGTCCTTCACGGCTGGGATGGTGTTCTTTGGCCTGCAAGCCTCCCCCTTTTTCCTCCAAACATTACGATGGTCATTATGGCCAAACAGTTCTATTTTTGTTTCATCAGACCAGAGGACATTTCTCCAAAAAGTTAAATATTGTTGCAAACCGTAGTCGGGCTTTTTTATGGCGGTTTTGGAGCAGTGTCTTCTTCCTTGCTGAGCGGCCTTTCAGGTTATGTCAATATTGGACTTGTTTTACTGTGGATATAGATACCTGTACCTGTTTCCTCCAGCATCTTCACAAGATCCTTTGCTGTTGTGCTGGGATTGATTCACACTTTTCGCACCAAAATACATTCATCTCTAGGAGACAGAACACGTCTCCTTCCTCAGCGGTATGACGGCTGCATGGTCCCATGGTGTTTATACTTGCGTACTATTGTTTGTACAGATGAAAAATGACTTGTGTCATGCACAATTTAGATGTCCTAACCGACTTGCCAAAACTATAGTTTGTTAACAAGAAATTTGTGGAGTGGTTGAAAAACTAGTTTTAATGACTCCAACCTAAGTGTATGTAAACTTCCGACTTCAACTGTATGTATATATATTATTGTACTGCTCTAGGGATGTAATTATTGTCTGGATAACCTTATTGACTATTATGTATGGATGTATTGTATTTTTTTCACTTTACATGATACGCAATGCAGAGAACGCCGGAAGAAAATTATAATTAAATTACCATAGTGAATTATTGTAATGTTTGTTAATGTGTCAATTAATCCCATTAGGGATGAGTTGCCAATTGGCGATTTCGACACGAAAATAAAATGTCATTCATTCATTCATTGAGAGAACAGGTTCCGAAAATAGGGATCAATTAAAGAATGCCATCTATGCATCTTAATCTCTGTTTCAGCACCAACTGGTAAATTTAAAAATACTTGGATTTTGTAGATTATTTAGGCACACTTTAGGATTAGGAAAGTATGTATGAATCATTAAAAAAATAGGTTAGGAGAGCATTTACTCACAAAATATATTGATGAATAAAAAACACAGTGGTTTGAACCATCTTGAAAGTTCAATCCATTAAATATTGGAAGATGAAAAAAAGTGTACAATAGGGGTGGAACAATAGTCCTATAAATCCACCCAAATTCTCACTAATCATGGAACTGTATGACAACAGTCCAGTCGTCATGAACAGTGCTCCAGGTTAAAAATAGAGGAGCTATAGCTTGGAATCCCGATTAATGGCACAGCTATTTATAGCCTATTTCACCTATTTCACTATACATGTCAGGTTGATATGATTTTCAGTTTATTTCCTTATGGCTGGTTTCACAATCATCTCTAGGGATAATAAGTAAAAATAATCGAAATAATCCCCTTCTTCAAATGTTTTACTCATTAACCTCGCTCTTATCAATAGCTCTTATCCATTTATAAATTACAGTGCATGGAGAATGCTTCATCATCTTGGAACCGGCAGGTTCTGTAAGGACCGATGCCGGGGATGAGAAGCAGGTACGGGGAGTCAAACATTTAATCAGGAACAGACATAAAACAAGACAGGAATGCGTCAGCACACGGGTAAACAAGGACATACGACAATCAATGCAGAAGCAGGGAACAGAGTGGGGGAACCAGACAGATATAGGGAAGGTAATGACAGAGGTGATTGAGTCCAGGTGAGTCCAATAATCGCTGAGGCGCGTGACAGGGGGAAGGCAGGTGTGCATAATGATGATGGCTGGAGTGCACAATGCTGGGGAGCATGGCGCCCTCGAGCTCCAGGGGGAAAGTGCGGGAGCAGGCGTGACAGGTTCACTTAACCTTTTCATGGTTTCTCACGCGTAAAGGTGGTGGAATTATGACGGAATTAAGTCAAGGTCAGAATACGGCTTATCTGTAGACACACCTCCGCCACACCTTCATTTCTTAGATCTCCACCCCCAACGAATAGCTATTATCACACTTAAGTTCAAGGTCAGAATACACATAGAGAGAAAAGTGCATAAAAATTGAATTATGTTCCATGTACACACTCAACTTGGGTTGGAATCAGGACCTTTAGAATATTGTCTGAGCTGAATTTGAATGAGCAAGCCAAGGGCCACCACTACAGTCAGAAGCACTGTCAAAGCAGTAAAAAAACTAAGTATTCAAACAAGCACACACACCGGCCACAATGTGTCTACAGTACCGAGTTGGCATTATTTGTTCGACCGAATGGGAAAACGTCTGCATAAGCATTTGAAATAAGATCAGGATCAAATGAGCAGGATCAAAAATGTTAGCTAGGTAGTCCAACATTCTCCCCTACTAGCTGGGTACCTAACTAGCACCAATGCAACCAGCCTGAAAACAATGAACATAAATCATTTTCAATATTCTTAATAATGATTTAGGAATCCATGTATTAGCTAGGCAGCCGCTTGTTGTTTTCTTATTGAAATAGAACTTTAGTTCATGAAAATAACAAGCTAGCTACCCCTGTTGCCCCAAGCTAACGCTATAAGTAGCTAGCTTCATCTGGCTTGTGTGGATTGACCGGACCGGGTCTGACCTTCATCAAGTAAATACAAATATTGTCTTATAAATTAGGGGTATTTTAGATGATGACACCTAGCTAAATAGTTAGCTAGCTAATCAACACAGTTGTTTGTTCCCTAAAGCTTGGGGAAATGTGTGTCTGTCTGTCGCAGGTGTGTGAGACAATTTTACCAGCATCATAGCATACATATTGGTGAATCGCTGTGACATATGAAATACGAACGATAGTGTAATCAATGTGTAATAACTATGTAAAATAATGAATATGTTCAATTATTAAGTGATATGCAGTCATAGTCAGGTCCTGATTGGCCAGCAAACTTAGTGTTATTTTACGTGTATCTTTTTTAACTCGCAATGACCCAAACAGTGTTCCATAGCTGCCTGCTTTTTTCACCATAGGAAACCGTGCCAAGATCCTTGGTGAACAGAGCGAGACTCCGCCTTTGTGTGTCTTTATAACTATGGGAAACATAAAAGTATCAAGAACAAAGTCAGGTTCTCACATCAAATGCTCCCCTTTTAGATTTTCCTGATTAAGTTCTTAGTGGCACTTGTTTTTTTCTTTCTTCTCCCTTTCAATCACTTCAATCGTTCCGCTGTGGGGAGGTGAGGGGAGGAGGACGAGAGAGGGATGAAGAACAGTAAAAGATGCATGACCTACTGGGACCTCCCTCTTTTGTATCAATCAGTCTAATTGGTCAGAGGATTCTGGAACCAGTTAACGCACCTCCAAAAATGTATCATTTCCTTTTTCTGCACAACTATGATGCCAACGACTTAGTGACACCGGAGAACCCACTAATTGCTAGTCAGAGGACTTTCATAAAAACAAATGTTCTTCTTATTTCCTTATCATCTTACAGTATTTCAGAGATAGAAGTTGAAATTCAAAGTGCTTCAAATCGCCACGAACATGCCTTCCCCAAAACCAAAACGTAGTGATTAGAAACAGGGTGTGTTCAGAAGGAAAGGAAACTTAATGGAAAAATAGATACATACAAACTGCCAGACCACAGAAAGCCTAGGAGGATGAGGGAGGGTTCTTTCTGCATTATCAGAGCCTTCCTGTCCTCCTGTGTTTAGCCAATAACATCACAGAGGACCACTGTGGGGAATTGTAAAACCTTTTTGTGTTATCTTTAATGATTTTAAATGCAGTGTGGCCACTTGTGTGGCTGAATTGTGTTTTAAATAGACAAATAAACACAATCAAATCAAACTGCTGGGATTAAAACCTAACTGTGGTGAGAATGTATCTTGCCATGGTGGAGCGGTGGAAAGTGTGAAGGCAGGGATGGTGATGTGAAAACATTGGGAGAAATTTTCACTGTGAGTACAAATTCAGTTAAAATGATTATTGTCATTATTCTTTACTTGCTTTTTCTTCTGCCTCTCTCCCTCACTCTGTTTCCCTCTCTCTCTCTCTCTCTCTTTCTCTCTCTTGCTCAGTTTCCCTCTCGCTCTCTCTTTCTCCACCCCCCGCCCCTCTCTCTCTTGCTCCATATCCCTCCATATCATCCAAACCAACTTGCCCTCCAAATACACCTCTGCTGTCTTCAACCAAGATCTCAGCGATCACCGCCTCATTGCCTGCATTCGTAATGGGTCTGCGGTCAAACGACCACCCCTCATCACTGTCAAACACTCCCTAAAACACTTCAGCGAGCAGGCCTTTCTAATCGACCTGGCCCGGGTATCCTGGAAGGATATTGACCTCATCCCGTCAGTAGAGGATGCCTGGTTATTCTTTAAAAGTGCCTTCCTCACCATCTTAAATAAGCATGCCCCATTCAGAAAATGTAGAACCAGGAACAGAAATAGCCCATGGTTCACTCCAGACCTGACTGCCCTTGACCAGCACAAAAATATCCTATGGATGTCTGCATTAGCATCGAATAGCTCTGCATTAGCATCGAATATCCCCCGTGATATGCATCTTTTCAGGGAAGTTAGGAACCGATATACACAGGCAGTTAGGAAAGCTAAAGCTAGCTTCTTCAAACAGAAATTTGCATCCTGTAGCACAAACTCCAAAAAGTTCTGGGACACTAAAGTCCATGGAGAATAAGACCCCCTCCTCCCAGCTGCCCACTGCACTGAGGCTAGGAAACACTGTCACCACCGATAAATCCACGATAATTGAGAATTTCAATAAGCATTTTTCTATGGCCATGCTTTCTACCTGGCTACCCCTACCCCGGTCAACAGCCCTGCACCCCCCACAGCAAATCGCCCAAGCCTCCCCCATTTCTCCTTCACCCAAATCCAGATAACTGATGTTCTGAAATAGCTGCAAAATCTGGACACCTACAAATCAGCCGGGCTAGACAATCTGGACCCTCTCTTTCTAAAATTATCTGCCGCAATTGTTGCAACCCTATTACTAACCTGTTCAACCTCTCTTTCGTATCGTCTGAGATCCCCAAAGATTGGAAAGCTGCCGCGGTCATCCCCCTCTTCAAAGTGGGAGACACTCTAGACCCAAACTGACACTCTAGACCCTTGCTGTCTCTGCCTGGCCGGTTCCCCTCTCTCCACTGGGATTCTCTGCCTCTAACCCTATTACAGGGGCTGAGTCACTGGCTTACTGGTGCTCTTTCATGCCGTCCCTAGGAGGGGTGCGTCACTTGAGTGGGTTGAGTTACTGACGTGATCTTCCTGTCTGGGTTGGCGCCCCCCCTTGGTTTGTGCTGTGGTGGAGATCTTTGTGGGCTATACTCGGCCTTGTCTCAGGATTGTAAGTTGGTGGTTGAAGATATCCCTCTAGTGGTGCGGGGGCTGTGCTTTGGCAAAGTGGGTGGGGTTATATCCTTCCTGTTTGGCCCTGTCCGGGGGTATCATCGGATGGGGCCACAGTGTCTCCTGACCCCTCCTGTCTCAGCCTCCAGTATTTATGCTGCAGTAGTTTATGTGTCGGGGGGCTAGGGTCAGTTGGTTATATCTGGAGTACTTTTCCTGTCTTATCCAGTGTCCTGTGTGAATTTAAGTATGCTCTCTCTAATTCTCTCCTTCTCTCTTTCTTTCTCTCTCTCGGAGGACCTGAGCCCTAGGACCATGCGTCAGGACTACCGGGCATGATGACTCCTTGCTGTCCCCAGTCCACCTGGCCTTGCTGCTGTTCCAGTTTCAACTGTTCTGCCTGCGGTTATGGAACCCTGACCTGTCCACCGGACCTGCTACCTGTCCCAGACCTGCTGTTTTCAACTCTTAATGATCGGCTATGAAAAGCCAACTGACATTTATTCCTGATTATTATTTGACCATGCTTGTCATTTATGAACATTTTGAACATCTTGGCCATGTTCTGTTATAATCTCCACCCGGCACAGCCAGAAGAGGACTGGCCACCCCTCATAGCCTGATTCCTCTCTAGGTTTCTTCCTAGGTTTTGGCCTTTCTAGGGAGTTTTTCCTAGCCACCGTGCTTCTACACCTGCATTGCTTGCTGTTTGGGGTTTTAGGCTGGGTTTCTGTACAGCACTTCGAGATATTAGCTGATGTACGAAGGGCTATATAAAATAAACTTGATTTGATTTGATTTGAAACTGCTACAGACCTATATCTATCCTACCATGCCTTTCTAAGGTCTTCGAAAGCCAAGTTAACAAACAGATCACCGACCAATTCGAATCTCACCGTACTTTCTCCGCTATGCAATCTGGTTTCTGAGCTGGTCATGGGTGCACCTCAGCCATGCTCAAGGTCCTAAACGATATCATAACCGCCATCGATAAGAGACAATACTGTGCAGCCGTATTCATCGACCTGGCCAAGCCTTTTGACTCTGTCAATCACCACATTCTTATCGGCAGACTCAACAGCCTTGGTTTCTCAAATGACTGCCTCGCCTGGTTCACCAGCTACTTCTCGGATAGAGTTCAGTGTGTCAAATCAGAGGGCCTGTTGTTCGGATCTCTGGCAGTCTCTATGGGGGTGCCACAGGGTTAAATTCTCGGTTCGACTCTCTTCTCTGTGTACATCAATGATGTCGCTCTTGCTGCTGGTGATTTTCTGATCCACCTCAATGCAGACGACACCATTCTGTATACTTCTGGCCCTTCTTTGGACACTGTGTTAATTAACCTTTCTAGCTCAGGGGTTCCGCTAGCAGAACACCCACAACATTCCGCTGAAAAGGAAGCGCGCAAAATTCAAAAATATTTTTTGAAATATTTTTTTAAGTCCAATACAGCAAATGAAAGATAAACATCTTGTTAATCTACCCATGGTGTCCGATTTCAAAAATTATTTACAGTGAAAGCACAACATATGATTATGTTAGGTCAGAGCCAAGTCACAAACACACACAGACATTTTTTCAGCCAACGATAGGAGTTAGAAAAAGCAGAAATATAGATAAAATGAATCACTAACCTTTGATTATCTTCATCAGATGACAGTCATAGGACATCATGTTATACATGTATTGTGTGTTTTGTTCGATAATGTGCATATATATATAAAATAATCTCAGTTTACATTGTCGCGTTACGTGCAGTAATTCTTTGATTCCAAAACATCCAGTGATTTTGCAGAAATACTCATAATAAACATTGATAAAAGATGCAAGTGTTGTTCACAGAATTAAAGATAAACTTATCCTCTATGCAACCGCTGTGTCAGATTTCAAAAAAACTTTATGGAAAAAGAATAATCTGAGAACGGCGCTCAGAACCCAAAATAGCCAAAGAAATAGCCGCCATTTTGGCGTCAACAGAAGCTACAAAAACACTATAAATATTCACTTACCTTCGAATAACTTCATCAGAAGGCACTCCCAGGAATCCCAGTTCGACAATAAATGACTGATTTGTTCCATAAAGTTCCATAAAGCCCATCATTTAGCCACTTGTTGTTAGCATGTTCAGCCCAGTAATCCATCTTCATGACGCACGAGCAATCCCTCCAGACAAAAACTCAAAAAGTTCCGTTACAGGTCGTAGAAACAAGTCAAATGATGTATTCAATCCATATTTAGGATGTTTTTAACATTAATCATCAATAAGGTTCCAACCGGAGAATTTCATTGTCTGAAGAAAAGCATTGGAACGAGAGCATACTCTCTCGTGACCGCGCATAATGAAACCGAGGCTTTCTGCAGACCACTCAGTAAAATAGCTCTTTTGAGCCCCTCCTTTATAGTAGAATCCTACAACAAGTATCTAAAGACGGTGACATCTAGTGGAAGCCCTAGGAAGTGTATGCCCATCCATAACTAACAGGGAAATCAATTGGCACTGTTTTGAAAATCGAGTTCTCACTTCCTGTTTGGATTTCTTCTCAGTTTTTTGTCTGTCAAATGAGTCCTGTTATACTCACAGACATAATTCAAACAGTTTTAGAAACTTCAGAGTGTTTTCTATCCAATAGTAATAATAATATGCATGTATTACCATCTGGGACATAGTAGGAGGAAGTTCAGTTTGGGCACGCAATTCATCCAAAGTGAAAATGCTGCCCCCTATCCCAAACAGGTTTTAACAAACCTCCAGACGAGCTTCAATGCCATACAACTCTCCTTCCGTGGCCTCCAACTGCTCTTAAATGCAAGTTAAACTAAGTGCATGCTCTTCAACCGATCGCTGCCCGCACCTGCCCGCCTGACTAGCATCACTACTCTGGACGGTTCCAACTTAGAATATGTGGACAACTATAAATACCTAGGTGTCTGGCTAGACTGTAAACTCTCCTTCCAGACTCACATTAAGCATCTCCAATCCAAAATTAAATCGGCTTCCTATTTCGCAACAAAGCATCCTTCACTCATGCTGCCAAACATACCCTCGTAAAACTGACTATCCTACCGATCCTTGACTTCTGCGATGTCATTTACAAAATAGCTTCCAACACTCTACTCAACAAATTGAAGGCTTAGTTGTCAACACTGTGGTGGTGTGGAAATGGCTTCCCAATGGAGAGGAGATGGAGACTTAAAGCATAAAGCTGTATGCTCTCTCTTTATGTCTGCCACCGCACAGCCAAAGGTACCATTTAAAAATCATTTAAATTAATATTTGACTAGATTTATTAGAAGACAAAAAATGAAAGGGTACACAATGGATAGTTAGGTCTATATCGTATTGTTAAGACGCTCAAAGAGATTGAGTGAGGCAGATTGATAACTACATTTCTATCAGAACAGTCATTACTTTGTCAGTTCTAGAAGTCCTACTCCATAAAGCTAGGCATTCGGCATACCATGGTTGAATTATTTTTATGTGACACAAGTAGGAAGAACTTGGTTTTAATCCTGCATTCAAGTCCTGTCCCATTCCATTTTACCAGTCAATGAACTGTCACAGTTGGACAGAGCTGCTCAATGAATCCTCTTCAGCCCAAGCTGAGCACAAGAGTTCATCTTTTTTTTAATCTATGATGGAGACTCAAAAAGGAATAGCTCCACTCCCAAAAACCCTTTCAAAAATTCTGCCTAGCTGAAGAGAATTATGACTGGAATATTGATTTAGAGTTCAGACTATCACAATAACGAAAACTTTTCCAAATTAAAGCCTTACCTTTAGCTTTTTAGGTAGTGAAAAAGTAACTAATAATTGTGTAGGCTTTGGAGAGGATTCACTGTACAACATGAAACATACAGCTCCTATCTGACAGCAAAATGTGGTTATTCTGACGTGTCCAAGTGCTGGATCATACTGATGTTGGCACAATGAGACTCAGTTATTGATAATTTGTCGAAAACAAAAGGTCTTTGTCTCCCTCACATGGCTCATTGACACCAGAAATAATGAGAGAGAGAAAAAGAAAGAGGATAAAGAATCCATTATTTATTCCAGAATGAACAAGAATCATTCCTTTAGTTCCAGAATGAACAGAATAGTATCTCGGTTGATAACTTATGATACAGTGGATTCCCGCTATACAGACTTCCACCATAGCCTGAAAATGAGATTTTCTCCTTTCTCTAACTATGAAGGCCTCAGAGACACACCATGTGGTTTCAGTAGCTGCCAGGGTGGCCACATTACCTACAGGAGAGGAGAGGGGGGAAAACGTATTATGAAATCACACAGAAGCCTAAAGATGGATGAAATGGAAGAATGAATGTGATTTTCCCTTCCCTCTTAGGCACTTGGGAACATAGACTCTCACACACATATTGCAGTTCTCAATGTCTGGTGGAGAATTCCATCTCTTCATCTTTCTGAGAAATCTCTCTCCCAGCTCTATTAAAGTAATCATTTACTTCGGTCCCCCCCTCCGCCTGCCTGCTCCATATTTCTACCCAAAAGCCTCTCCTCTCATACCTCCTGTTCTGTCTCACACCTCTAAAGACACTGTTAAACCTGTCCTGCTCTCAGGGGAAAGCGGCAATCCCAATGTAGTTTCAACATTGGCACAACAACATGTTTTTCCCCGATACTGTTTGTGCCCTTAGCATGTACTGTATAGACACTGTAGCTGCTTATATGAATATATAGGTCAGTGTAGCCTCATTGCAAGCACTTAAATGGTATATCATGTGTGTAGTATCCTTAAAGGCTTCTTAGAATTACGACTCATGAGACTTACGTACGGTTTAGTCTTTAATTGTAACTTAGATTTTACATTATCTTATGCACCTGGCTTAAACTACCTGAAGCTTTCTTAATCATGGTAATATAGGCAGACATAGGAAATAGCTACGGATAGCGGGAAGCAAACCCCCGTCTTGAGTCAATACTGCCATCTATTGGTAAACATAAATATACCAGGTTACTACAATGTGATTCTCTGTACATTAATGATGAATGGAATGAGAACATTCCATTAGAAAAGTGTTTCCCAACTCCTCCAGTACACTCAACAGCACACATTGTTGTTGTAGCCCCAGACAAATTCACCTGATTCAACTCATTGAGTGCTTGATGATTAACAAGTCCGGGGCTACAACAACACTGCATTAGAATGTAGATGCATCATGAAACCCAGAGAGTGCTGAGCTGTGGTAGCATCACTTGAAGGTGAGAGTCAGAGAATATCCCACCATTCCATTTCAACCGACCGACTAAAAACAAGGTTTCAGTATGGAAGAGACACTCCTGCAAAGGGGAACTAGGCTTGTTTTTTATCTAGCCTTGGGGATTGAGATGTGTCACTCATAACCTGATTGGACACCCCGTTCATGGTCATGATTCATATCATGCAACTTGCATGGCTCATGAATCTCTCATTTCCTTTGAATGATGCATGGACCTAGAGACCGGACACATCCCCACTAAGGTCAGGCTTAGATGGGATAACTGGATAAACATTGGGAAAGAGAGGGGTGGGGTGGGGGGGGGGTGGGGGGGAGAGCGAAAGATATAAGAAGATTGGAAAAAGAGAGAGAGGAAGAGAGAGGGATGGAGAGGGGGTGGGATGGGAGAGAGAGAGAGAGAGAGAGAGAGAGAGAGAGAGAGAGAGAGAGAGAGAGAGAGAGAGAGAGAGAGAGAGAGAGAGAGAGAGAGAGAGAGAGAGAGAGAGAGAGAGAGGTGCATTTTTACCTTAGGACTGAGTTAGAGGTTATTGTTTCTCAGTCTCATGATTCATCCCTGCAGTCTCAGTAGGACATGCAGTATGTATGCATGTCATTATGTCACATACTGTTCAATCCCTTTGACAGCCAATGAGACACATCTTAGAAACCAGCTGACACATACAGTTCATGTTTATCCATCATGGCTTGTTGGCCTATGTGCTGTATTTGCACTAGGATATTAAATATATAGTATTACATTGTTAGACAGAGCTAGTTGTCAAGTGGTTTTTCTATGTAGCTTGAAATATCCACATAATATAAAACATTTCTGGACAGACTATTTCCAAGCCAAGCTGTTTATTGTTTGTCCCGCAGTCTGTCACACAAGTTTATGTTTTTAATATTAGGAGAAAGGGCAGAAGTGTTTTGGTCAAATCAACAACCCGAGAAAAAATAAAAGCTTCTTGCCCTGAAGCATTAGTGGTTGTTGACCAAATGTCGTAGTTAATACAACCCTCTACAGCCCCCTACAGTGCTCTATGCCACTCTATTGGTTTAGGAGATGACACGGCATGGTGTGTAGGATCACATTGGGTTGTTTTCTATGTAGTTAAAATGTCAGACATAGCATGTCGCATTAGCCTTTTGACCTTCTTATTTGTATTTGCTTGTCTCTTTCCTTTGGTGTTTATTATTGTTTTATAAACATGTCACAGAACACAGAAACACACAGAAACACACACACACACACACACAGAAACACACACATACACACACACACACACACACACACACACACACACACACACACACACACACACACACACACACACACACACACACACACACACACACACACACACACACACACACACACACACACACGGTGCTCTGGAAGGGGTCAGAGAGTTTAATGAGAGCAAATTAAGACCTTGATATCTTATGGTTGGTTATTGAAATAGCTTATTGAAGTTCAAGTGTTTTCCGGTAGCATCCAGCAAACAAGGGAGGACAAAAGTACATTAAAAAAAGGGGAAAGCGAAGAAAGAGCAAGGGCAAGAGGCATACAGGGAAGTTGTCTTGTCCCCTTTATTTTAATCAGATTTGATGCCTTTGGCTGCGACCTAGCGACCGTTAGCCCAGGCTGGTCTGACACATCATTTAAAGGCCAATAACAATCAGTAAGAGCAGCAGATGCACCCTGCAGGACAGTTTGGCTTTAATGGAATTAAAATGTCAATTTCCAGGCCAGAGATCATTGCTGTAACTCGCCACCACAGACTGAGCACCTGCAGAAAGCAGAAGGCAGAGACCGGAATCCCATTTCCTGGACCGTGTTTCCCATCATCCTTAGCAGTGCAGTCACATTAACAGACACCAAGATTTGTGGCCAGATTGGATTTCCTCTTCCTCAGCAAGCGAGGCAGCTAGCGACTTGGATCTGATCACAGTTGACTTTAATCTGGAGCTTCGGTCAATAAGATGTTGATACATTAGAGCAGGAAAGCTAATATCATGACATGTAAAACTGTAACACCGTAAAACTACCCTAAGGCTCAGGGAACACTGTAACGATTCTCGTCTGGTGAAGGAGAAGAGGACCAAAATGCAGCGTGGTAAGTGTTCGTCATAATTTAATTGAAAAACTGAACACTACACAAAATAACAACGAGGAGAAAACGAAACAGTTCTGCAAGGTGAACAGACACTGCACAGAAAATAAACACCCACAACCAAAATGGGGGAAACAGGCTACCTAAGTATGATTCTCAATCAGAGACAATGAACGACAGCTGCCTCTGATTGAGAACCATACCAGGCCAAACACAGAAATACAATAACATAGAAAAAAGAACATAGACTACCCACCCCAACTCACGCCCTGACCAACCTAACACAAAGACATAAAAAAGGAACTAAGGTTCAATGTGTATTTTTCTTGGAATTAATTAATTTGGTTACATTAAATTTAATTAGTTGAATATGCTGCTTTTTGTGTGATGCAAACCTGCTGAACAAATAACGTAATGTTCACAAAAAAAATCTGTTAGTTATGTAGTTAAGAAATGCATCAAATCATACCCAGTACATTGAGTTACAATAAAATATGTGACCCGTTTCAGGAAACTAGGCGTATGTCGCAAATCATAACTTCACAGGAGAGCCATTTGACGTTATTAATTATTTTTTTAAATCAAAATGCGTTTTTTGGCAGAAATGCCTTCTGGAACATGTGAACTTTCACGTGCCTTAATAACAAACTTGTATGCCATCTGTAAATACGAATACAATTGTTAAATTACGAGCCTTGTTGGTTAAGCCACAGTAAAACCCAGCAACCTTCCCACTAGCCATGATTGGCTGAGATAATGAGTGTGCTGGACATGCCCGAGAGAGGAGAGAGGATTGGTCTGCCATTATGTCTATTTGAGCTGGTCAGTCTGTGTTGGTAATCTTGTCGAAAGTGGCTTTTTTAATGTATTGTGGAGTGGAGCTGCATAAGTGTTGCTCTCCACTTTCTGGAGGATCAAGTTTTGAAATCAGTGGAATTAGAGTATGATAGCTAAAGTGATGGAGAAAACACCTGTCTCCGGATTACATGTTCAGACTAAGGGCAACCGTTGCATGGCATCCATGACAGGGAGACGCGTCCATCATGCATGATGATGTATACGGGTAAGATAGCCTAGCTAGCTACATTTTTCAGATATTACACATTTCAAATTTTGACAGAAAGTGGTTTCATTTCAAGCTAAAGTGTACTGCTAGCTAGCTAGCTAACGTTAGCTGGCTGGCTCCCTATCTAATGTTACGTGTATGATGTTATTATTCGTATCCCAGAACCGTTTGCTTTGCTAGTTAGAGCCTAATGTTAGCTAGCTAACATTGAACCTGTTGGTTAGCTCCCAGCAGATTCATGCAGGGTAGTAATGACATGATTTGGCACTATGTTCATTGTTGTTTAACTAGCTAACGTTAGCTGGCTGGCTCATTAGCTAGCGTTAAGTGACGTGTGTGATCTTACACACTGTTTACCTAGCTAGGTTCATTGTTTACCTAGCTAGCTAGCTACATGTCTTAAGCTAAAGTGTACAGCACCTGTTGAATATGGCCGGTGTCAGTAAACGTCTGCAAAATGCGTAATTGTTGCCAGCAGAGCTGGTTAGGCTGTTTTTGTGTTATCCAGAGGTAAACAAATCATCAGCCAGAGTGTCAAGTGTGCGCTCTGAACGCTCCGAGAGCGAAATTAGATGGGTGGGGCTATCAGGATAAGGTAAGACCCAGATGCAGACCGTGTCGAAGTAACAATGTTAATTACAGCAACAGGGGCAAAGGTACAGGACGGCAGGTGTGCTCAGGGTCAGGTCCGGCAGAGGTCGGTTATCCAGAGACGGGTCAAAGGTACAGGATGGCAGGCAGGGTCAGGGGCAGGCAGAGTGATCAGGCGGTCGGGCTCAGGGTCAGGACAGGCAAGGGTCAAAACCAGGAGGACGAGAAAAGAGAGACTGGGGAAAAGCAGGAGCTGATACAAAAACACTGGTTGACTTGACAAACAAGACGAACTGGCAACAGACAGACAGAAAACACAGGCATAAGTGGAGACAAGCACAAGGACAGTTGAAACAGATCAGGGCGTGACAGGGGCTAAAGCTTAAGAGGGTGTGAACGATGCTGAATGGGTGTAGACAAAGAAGAGCTTTTCACTAGATACCAAAACATTCAAAGGCCATTTTCTCAGAAGTGAGTTTACAAGTTTATCAACTTTCATAGCAGAATTACTTTCCCATTGTTCCTCAAAAATGCAGTGTATGATATACCATTTGGTAGCTCTCAGTCTCTACTTTTAGAAAATGTAAAAAACACAATTTCAAATGTTGCTACATAAAACCAAATCCAGGTGGTGAGTCACATAAGTACAAGGATTTTTCACCAGTATACACTTTGCAGTGCATTCTAACTTTTTTTGCAAACCTTAATTCATGATTTATGCAGAACTTCAAGCTATGTTTGTGTTTTTTAAGGATTAAGTAAATAATGTGTTTTAATATTTGAATTATTAATCATACCACATACAGTATATCTAACCTTTAGATTTCAGCAGTGAGTTGAAACAAATTACTTGTCTGATGTCTGAGGAATGGCTATGCTTTGCTGTGTGGGAATCAATGAGTCTGCTCCAGTTTCTGTGGTCACAAGGGCAGCCTGCAGTGTTTACTGTAATATCAGCCTGTGGCAGAGCCATCGCTCCAGGGCCAAGACCCCGACAATTTACTGTAATATCATAGCTGAGCCAGTCAAACTCCCTGATGCAGCCCAATGCCACTGACAACCGACATAGGAGACACTGTCTCAGTCTGTCTGTGTGTGTGGATATCAATCCTGTGGTCATCAGACCCTCAGTGTCACATAGGGAGAGATGGGGATGGGAAATAGAGAGAGGGAGTGAGAGGACGGGAGAGAGAGAGGGCAAGAGAGGGAGAGAGAGAGAGAGAGTGGGGGAGAGAGAGAGAGGGCAGGAGAGAGATAGGGAGAAGGGGAGAGAGAGAGAGAGAGAGAGAGAGAGAGAGAGAGAGAGAGAGAGAGAGAGAGAGGGCGAGAGGGAGAAGGAGAGAGAGAGAGGGAGAAGGAGAGAGAGTGCAATCAGAAGAAGCTCCAGCTGGATTGTGGAATGAGGAGACCACAGAGCTTCAATTTGTCCAGACTTTGGAGGTTAATCGCTTTCTGGCAACATCACTCTCTCCTACCCGTCTGATTGCCCCTGAGAAGGTGAAGAGTCAGACGTGCCAAACACAGACTGAGACTCCTCTTCCTGGCTACAGGACAGACAGACAGCAGCCACATGACAGACGGACAGATGGAAGGCTTCAGTTACACAACATTGCTAAGACGCTCTCCCGGATGTTGACTTCTTGCCCATATTGCCCACTTTGTGTTCTGTATCCTCAACACAACTTTGTAAGCAAACAATGAACACAAGGAAATGGGTTTACAGTATGGTACTCATACACATGGTCCTATGAACAAGTAGCTGAATGGATATCATTGTGTGAGCTGGTTGTGTAAGAAGTCATGCGGGTGTAAGTCATGATCGGATCTTGTCACGATAACGAAGGAGTGTGAGTGGTGAATGTGAATGTGTGCAGTGTGTATGCACACGTCTTTGTGTGTGTGTATGTGCATGCATGCTTTTGTGTGGGTGCGTATGTATGCACAGTTCTGTTTTTGGTGTGGGTGCGTATGAATGCACAGTTCTGTTTGTGGTGTGGGTGCGTATGAATGCACAGTTCTGTTTGTGGTGTGGGTGCGTACATATGCACAGTTCTGTTTGTGGTGTGGGTGCGTATGTATGCACAGTTCTGTTTGTGGTGTGGGTGCGTACATATGCACAGTTCTGTTTGTGGTGTGGGTGCGTATGCACAGTTCTGTTTGTGGTGTGGGTGCGTACGAATGCACAGTTCTGTTTGTGGTGTGGGTGCGTACATATGCACAGTTCTGTTTGTGGTGTGGGTGCGTATGTATGCACAGTTCTGTTTTTGGTGTGGGTGTGTACATATACACAGTTCTGTTTGTGGTGTGGGTGGGTGCGTATGCACAGTTCTGTTTGTGGTGTGGGTGCATACGAATGCACAGTTCTGTTTGTGGTGTGGGTGCGTACGCATGCACAGTTCTGTTTGTGGTGTGGGTGCGTACATATGCACAGTTCTGTTTGTGGTGTGGGTGCGTATGAATGCACAGTTCTGTTTGTGGTGTGAGTGCGTACATATGCACAGTTCTGTTTGTGGTGTGGGTGCGTATGCACAGTTCTGTTTGTGGTGTGGGTGCGTACGAATGCACAGTTCTGTTTGTGGTGTGGGTGCGTACGCATGCACAGTTCTGTTTGTGGTGTGGGTGCGTACATATGCACAGTTCTGTTTGTGGTGTGGGTGCATATGCATGCACAGTTCTGTTTGTGGTGTGGGTGCGTACATATGCACAGTTCTGTTTGTGGTGTGGGTGCGTATGTATGCACAGTTCTGTTTGTGGTGTGGGTGCGTACGTATGCACAGTTCTGTTTGTGGCGTGGGTGCGTACGTATGCACAGTTCTGTTTGTGGTGTGGGTGCGTATGCACAGTTCTGTTTGTGGTGTGGGTGCGTACGAATGCACAGTTCTGTTTGTGGTGTGGGTGCGTACGCATGCACAGTTCTGTTTGTGGTGTGGGTGCGTACGTATGCACAGTTCTGTTTGTGGAGTGGGTGCGTACGTATGCACAGTTCTGTTTGTGGCGTGGGTGCGTACGTATGCACAGTTCTGTTTGTGGTGTGCGTGGGGGTGTATGCACAGTTCTGCTTGTGGTGTGGGTGGGGGTGTATGCACAGTTCTGTTTGTGGTGTGGATGGGGGTGTGTGTCATAGGGTGGACTTCAGCACTTCTATGAATTTCATTCTCACTGTTCTTTGCATGTTCTCACAAATGATTGCCCTTAATTGATTGCCTGTGACTTGGAGATTTGCTGTGCTTAATTATATTAACTTTCTTAACCACCCGTCCTGTGATTGGAGCATCCCCTAACTAAGCTCTCTCTTTCATTGTAGTTTACGCCCTATGCCCCCTTTATAACCTTGTTTGTGGTCGAGCACCGAGAGCAAGAGCGTGTCCGTTGCGCTGGAGTACAAGATGCAAGTTGTAGGTCCAAACTACAAAGGTCAAAGGTCAGAGATGCGGAGCTCTGGTTGGAGCTAGCTCAGAGTGCTGTGAGTTCTTAACATGGTTCGCCCTGTGTTCAGGGTTGTCGGCTATCGTTTATTTTTTTGTACACCCCGTGCTCCCCCATGCTCTCAGTAATGGTGGCTTCACCAGGTAGATTGTTATGATGATGAAATAATGTATGAAATGATGTATTGTTATTAAAGTGACAGTAACACGATTGTAGTCCTAGGTGTTATAATTGTCTCGAGTAGCGCGCAAGTCACCACCTGGGTATGCAATGATTGTTGCTGGTAAAGCTAAACGGAAATTGCCAGTTGGTTTAATCTTGTAAACTGAAAATATCTTTGTAATAAACATTTATATTCTTGAAAAAGCCTTGTCTGGTCCATTGTGTTGCTCATGACCTAGCTCAATAGGTGGTCTGTCACTAACCTGTGTTTCTAATGTACTGGTTGAGGTGTTCCCCTCATTTAACAGAAACTGCCGTAGTCTGGTATTCCAGCCATTTTAGTCACAGCCTCTCTCGGCCAGGGTGTGACATGTGCACATGTGTACATTGCATTGTAATCCCTATACACTGCGTCATCATGGCTCAGGTTCACAGAGACTGTGGATGAGGTGTTAACATAATAGACAGGAGGCACCATGGATGCCATCCCGCCCATCGCTATGATGGATCTCTGACACTGAGATGAGTTGAGGCTCAACAGGGAATGGGGTTGGTGGAGAAAACATGCAGGTGGATGAAAACAGGTAAACATAGATGGGTTAACACTTAACGTTGCCTGCCACCGGCACTCGGTGGAGCCAAGGGGGCTGCCAATTGTTTCAAAGGGAGTCAGGAGACCTGGTCATCAAGTCCTACTTGTGTCGGACCCCCCTGGTCCCTCTACCCCCTCCCCTCCTCAGGCCCTGGCTGCCCCCTTCCCTGGGCCTTTGCATGCCAGAGGATCCAGCTGTACCGAGGAGCCGGGAGCTGCTTTTCAACGGGCGCCAGTCCCATCAGCACCTGGAGATACATGAAACCCTCTGCAGCAGGAAGAGAGGAATAGAGGGATGGATGGAGTCATAATCACAGAGTGGACAGTAATGCATTCTCCCAAGCTGTGCTACTGTAGTGTTGTGTGTGTGTGTGTGTACAGTATACACTACTGTTCAACATTTTGGGGTCACTTAGAAATGTCCTTGTTTTTGAAAGAAAAGCTCATTTTTGGGCGATTAAAATCACATCAAATTGATCAGAAATACAGAAATAATGTCTACAACATTGTTAATGTTGTAAATGACTATTGTAGCTAGAAACGGCAGATTTTTAATGGAATATCTATATAGGCGTAAAGAGGCCCATTATCAGCAACCATCACTCCTGTGTTCCAATGGCACATTGTGTTAGCTAATCCAAGTTTATCATTTTAAAAGGCTAATTGATCATTAGAAAACCCTTTCGCAATTATGTTAGCACAGCTGAAAACTGTTGTCTAATTAAAGAAGCAATAAAACTGGCCTTCTTTAGACTAGTTGAGTATCTGGAGCATGAGCATTTGTGGGTTCGATTACAGGCTAAAAATGGCCAGAGACAAAGCACTTTCTTCTGAAGCTCGTCAGTCTATTCTTGTTCTGAGAAATGAAGGCTATTCCATGCGAGAAATTGCCATGAAACTGAAGGTCTCATACAATGCTGTGTACTACTCCCTTCACAGAACAACACAAACTGGCTCTAACCAGAATAGAAAGAGGAGTGGGAGGCCCTGGTGCACAACTGAGCAAGAGAACAAGTACATTAGAGTGTCTAGTTTGAGAAACAGACGCCTCACAAGTCCTCACAATTGGCAGCTTATTAAACGTGCAAAACACCAGTCTCAATGTCAACAGTGAAGAGGTGACTCCGGGATGCTGGCCTTCTAGGCAGAGTTACAAAGAAAAGCCATATCTCAGACTGGCCAATAAAAATAAAATATTAAGATGGGCAAAAGAACACAGACACTGGACAGAGGAACTCTGCCTAGAAGGCCAACATCCCGGAGTCACCTCTTCACTGTTGACATTGAGACTGGTGTTTTGCTGGTACTATTTAATGAAGCTGCCAGTTGAGGACTTGTGAGGCGTCTGTTTCTGCCGCCTCACGTTTTCTGATCATTTCGATGTTATGTGTCTGACCTGGGTTCAAGTACTATTTGAAATAACTTCAAATATTTAACCCATTACAGTCTAAGCCCTGTTTAAACCAATTCACTGCATGGAACAACATATAATCCCCCCCAAAATCCAAAGGAAGTTTGTTCTGAAGTGTCTGTCCTATATCTGACAGAGATAAGAAAGATCAGGAAACACTTTCTTTCCAATTTTTTTTTTTTACATGAAATGTAATCTGTGCTTGTGTGCCTGGCTTAATAGAGCAATTGAATAATACCAAAATTGCACACATCACCCATCTGGCAGTCCAGTAGACTAGAGAAAATGCTCGAAGTTATTTAAATAGTTGTAAAACTATTTGAACTCATGTCTGATGTGCGTGTGTGTGTGTGTGTGTGTGTGTGTGTGTGTGTGTGTGTGTGTGTGTGTGTGTGTGTGTGTGTGTGTGTGTGTGTGTGTGTGTGTGTGTGTGTGTGTGTGTGTGTGTGTGTGTGTGTGTGTAGATGTGCCTACAGTAGCATCACTAAGGGGTAAGCGTAAACTAGCCTGCACAGTTGGCTAGGGACTCTCCTCTATCTAACCTGTCCCCATCGCTCTCATCCAGATGTGTCTGTCCATCTGTTGCCTCTGACGGATTCTCCATCCCTTACTAGTCTGATTCGGAACATGCGGAACATGCGTTAACTAAGTACCACTTTGGAGAAGGAAATCCGATTACATAACTACACCACTGACATTGGAAGTGATACAAACAGGTTTACAGCAACAAGATTTATAAACTCATTTGTAAGGCTTGAAGTTGCTCAGATGGATGATCAAGAAAGAAACAACATTAAATACTTCAAAAGGGGAAACAATGATTTTGTACAAACTTGTACAAATTTTGTACTTCTGATACAGATTTTAATGTGATTATACACTGCTCAAAAAAATAAAGGGAACACTTAAACAACACAATGTAACTCCAAGTCAATCACACTTCTGTGAAATCAAACTGTCCACTTAGGAAGCAACACTGATTGACAATACATTTCACATGCTGTTGTGCAAATGGAATAGACAAAAGGTGGAAATTATAGGCAATTAGCAAGACACCCCCAATAAAGGAGTGGTTCTGCAGGTGGTGACCACAGACCACTTCTCAGTTCCTATGCTTCCTGGCTGATGTTTTGGTCACTTTTGAATGCTGGCGGTGCTTTCACTCTAGTGGTAGCATGAGACGGAGTCTACAACCCACACAAGTGGCTCAGGTAGTGCAGCTCATCCAGGATGGCACATCAATGCGAGCTGTGGCAAGAAGGTTTGCTGTGTCTGTCAGCGTAGTGTCCAGAGCATGGAGGCGCTACCAGGAGACAGGCCAGTACATCAGGAGACGTGGAGGAGGCCGTAGGAGGGCAACAACCCAGCAGCAGGACCGCTACCTCCACCTTTGTGCAAGGAGGAGCACTGCCAGAGCCACTTGTGTGGGTTGTAGACTCCGTCTCATGCTACCACTAGAGTGAAAGCACCGCCAGCATTCAAAAGTGACCAAAACATCAGCCAGGAAGCATAGGAACTGAGAAGTGGTCTGTGGTCACCACCTGCAGAACCACTCCTTTATTGGGGGTGTCTTGCTAATTGCCTATAATTTCCACCTTTTGTCTATTCCATTTGCACAACAGCATGTGAAATGTATTGTCAATCAGTGTTGCTTCCTAAGTGGACAGTTTGATTTCACAGGAGTGTGATTGACTTGGAGTTACATTGTGTTGTTTAAGTGTTCCCTTTATTTTTTTGAGCAGTGTAGTTCAGCGAAGGAAAGGCCAGAATAAATGCATTATAATTATAGCTTTTTTTGTAAGAAAGCAGCATGCAAGAACCCCTTCCCCCCTTACCGCTTTGAAAACGAGAGAGCTGGAGCAATGAACAGCCATTAATAACTTGGCAATGATTGCTCTCCACATTTGCCTATAACAATTTTTTTTATTTTTCAGCTCAGCACTTGGCAACTTTTTTGTGTTTTATACAAGTCAAATCTTCAATTCTGGCAGATCATGCTCGGGCTATTAGCAGTGGCAAATATAATGTTCCTACTGATTTCTGCCTTCAGCCGAACGTTGTGTAAGCTAGGGTAGCAATCAGCACCTAATTAAATTAAGAATTGAGTATATGAGGTAATTATTATTCCCTCATTGATGTTCTTTCTCTTTGTGATGCTGAATAAAATCAAAGACTTTCTTTTGTCAGACTTTGTGTAGAGATGCCAGTGCGTCTCAGCTCTTAGACACAGAATCCACAGTGGCAGTTGGCCTTTTAACTCGGCTCTGTCCTGTATTTTTTAGATCGCCCAGGCGGAAAAATATCCACGGTCCCATTATGAAAGGGGCTTTGAAGGCCGTTCTGTCAGAGAGTAGGAAGACTCAGTGTGTGTGTACGCACGTGTGAGTGAAGGAAGGATCAGAGTCAGGCACAGCTAAACCCTGAGATCAAAGAGTACTCGCCCCACACACAAACGTACACATTCAGACCCCCTCACCCCCCTTTAACACAAACACACAAGTGCTGCAAAGAAAGACCTAGAAAAGCTGCAGCTGGCTCAGAACAGAGCGGCATGTCTTGCCCTTCAATGCACACAGAGGGCTAATGTCAACAGTATGCATGTCAGTCTCTCAAGGCTTAAAGTAGAAGAGATATTGACTGCATTAATCATTTTTTTGTGAGAAATATTATTGTGTTGGAATTTCAAGATTGCCTGTATAATCAACTTACATATAGCTCTGACAGACATGCTTATCCCACCAGACATGCCACCAGGGGTCTCTTTACAGTCCCCAAATCCAGAACAAATTCCACGGCAACGTACAATATTATATAGAGCCATAATTGCATGGAACTCTCATCTCAAATTACTCAAGCAAACAGCAAAATTTGCTTTAAAACCCCCCAAATAAAACAACCTCACAGCAGAACGCCTCTCCCCTATCTGACTCTTAGGTACATGTACTGATGTGAGGGTAACATGCTATGTCTCTCTCGTTCTTCCCCACTTACTTTGTGGAAGGTGAGAATGAGGTGAGAATAACAATAATTAGTAATGGAACTGAAATACAGACAGTGAATTTATTTTATTCACAGTTCTCACCTCACCTTACTTGTTACATTTTCACCTCACATACAGTGGGGCAAAAAAAGTATTTAGTCAGCCACCAATTGTGCAAGTTCTCCCACTTAAAAATATGAGAGAGGCCTGTAATTTTCATCATAGGTACACTTCAACTATGACAGACAAAATGAGAAGAAAAAAAATCCAGAAAATCACATTGTAGGATTTTTTATGAATTTATTTGCAAATTATGGTGGAAAATAAGTATTTGGTCACCTACAAACAAGCAAGATTTCTGGCTCTCACAGACCTGTAACTTCTTCTTTAAGAGGCTCCTCTGTCCTCCACTCGTTACCTGTATTAATGGCACCTTTTTGAACTTGTTATCAGTATAAAAGACACATGTCCACAACCTCAAACAGTCACACTCCAAACTCCACTATGGCCAAGACCAAAGAGCTGTCAAAGGACACCAGAAACAAAATTGTAGACCTGCACCAGGCTGGGAAGACTGAATCTGCAATAGGTAAGCAGCTTGGTTTGAAGAAATCAACTGTGGGAGCAATTATTAGGAAATGGAAGAAATACAAGACCACTGATAATCTCCCTCGATCTGGGGCTCCACGCAAGATCTCACCCCGTGGGGTCAAAATGATCACAAGAACGGTGAGCAAAAATCCCAGAACCACACGGGGGGACCTAGTGAATGACCTGCAGAGAGCTGGGACCAAAGTAACAAAGCCTACCATCAGTAACACACTACGCCGCCAGGGACTCAAATCCTGCAGTGCCAGACGTGTCCCCCTGCTTAAGCCAGTACATGTCCAGGCCCGTCTGAAGTTTGCTAGAGAGCATTTGGATGATCCAGAAGAAGATTGGGAGAACGTCATATGGTCAGATGAAACCAAAATATAACTTTTTGGTAAAAACTCAACTCGTCGTGTTTGGAGGACAAAGAATGCTGAGTTGCATCCAAAGAACACCATACCTACTGTGAAGCATGGGGGTGGAAACATCATGCTTTGGGGCTGTTTTTCTGCAAAGGGACCAGGACGACTGATCCGTGTAAAGGAAAGAATGAATGGGGCCATGTATCGTGAGATTTTGAGTGAAAACCTCCTTCCATCAGCAAGGGCATTGAAGATGAAACGTGGCTGGGTCTTTCAGCATGACAATGATCCCAAACACACCACCCGGGCAACGAAGGAGTGGCTTCGTAAGAAGCATTTCAAGGTCCTGGAGTGGCCTAGCCAGTCTCCAGATCTCAACCCCATAGAAAATCTTTGGAGGGAGTTGAAAGTCCGTGTTGCCCAGCAACAGCCCCAAAACATCACTGCTCTAGAGGAGATCTGCATGGAGGAATGGGCCAAAATACCAGCAACAGTGTGTGAAAACCTTGTGAAGACTTACAGAAAACATTTGACCTCTGTCATTGCCAACAAAGGGTATATAACAAAGTATTGAGATAAACTTTTGTTATTGACCAAATACCTATTTTCCACCATAATTTGCAAATAAATTCATTAAAAATCCTACAATGTGATTTTCTGGATTTTTTTCCCTCATTTTGTCTGTCATAGTTGAAGTGTACCTATGATGAAAATTACAGGCCTCTCTCATCTTTTTAAGTGGGAGAACTTGCACAATTGGTGGCTGACTAAATACTTTTTTGCCCCACTGTATTCAGCATGTGTATTAAGAATGAATGATTAGCTGTATGATGTTCATACCTGCACATTTTCTGTGTTTTCTCTAAGCTCTGTGTGCAAATATTCATGTTAATCTGTATTGTGCTATATTGAAATGAATATCAACACTGAACACAAATGTGAAAAAGGGACACAGGAATTAATTGATTTTTCATGTGTTTGAAAGTCCTGCCATTTCATTTAACACAGGTCACCTCTTGGTCAAATACTTCATAGATTCTAGAAAAAGTATGATTCCATAAAGCAGACAGTGGATAGTGACAGAGATGGATGCAGGCAGCTAGTATATACCCTTAGAACATCAAGCGTAGCGGTAAATCAATGTGGATTATCTTCAGTCATGAGGACATGGACCAGCAAGAGAATAAGACAAGGTGACTGGAGGTGCAGTGATGTGAACTTGATAAGCGAACAGATTATTCCTCCTCACTATAACTGCTCGTTGAAGCAAAAACTTGAAAAGTGTCAAGGTTATCTATAGATTTCAGAGAGTGCAGATGTTATCAGTCTACCATAGAAATGAGCTGTTATTTCTCTGCAACAGCAAACCTTATTCTGCGAGGAATGGTGGAAAACTCTCTCTGTAACGTCTTAACTTGATATGTGTTCCGGATTGAATTTGCAGAGAAAAACCCTCTGAGGTTTGAATTGATCTCCATCACTGTGATTCTGTGGCACTTGTATTAGATTCATTCTGTTTTATGGGGCGATAGGTCCCTCACTCAAACTGTTTGTGTGTTTGTGTGTGTGGGTGTATGCAAGAGAAAGAAGAGAGAGAATAAAGAGAGAGATTGAGTAAGAGAGAGAGAGTGGAAAATAAGGAAATAAAGAGAGTAAAAGAGAAAGAAGAAAAAGGAGACAGAAAGGAAGGAGATAAGGACAGAAGGAGAGGAAGAGAGAGAGAGACTGACCTCTTGAGTGTTGTGGGGATGCTGGACTGCTACACACCACTAGTGTATGATAAGCCTTTCCAATGCAGGTGCTGTCAGGGTCTGCTGGATGTGTCAACAAGATAACACAGTTGCAGGAGGTAGTTCAGGAAAGAGACCCAGATGGACACCAGAGGAGAGACCAGGGTAGAGACCAATAAAGAGACCCGGAGGGAGACCAGAGGAGAGACCAGGAGAGAGACCAGTAAAGAGACCCGGAGGGAGACCAGAGGAGAGACCTAGAAAGAGACCAGTAAAGAGACCTAAAGGTAGACCAGAGGAGAGACCAGGGTAGAGACCAATAAAGAGACCCGGAGGGAGACCAGAGGAGAGACCAGGAGAGAGACCAGTAAAATGACCCGGAGGGAGACCAGAGGAGAGACCAGTAAAATGACCCGGAGGGAGACCAGAGGAGAGACCAGTAAAATGACCCGGAGGGAGACCAGAGGAGAGATCAGGAGAGAGACCAGTAAAATGACCCGGAGGGAGACCAGAGGAGAGACCAGGAAAGAGACCAGGAGGGAGACCAGGAGACCACTCTGCAGAGCTAACTCCAAAACAAGGTTCATGGTGGAAAAACACTAACCTGCGCGTCGCAAGGGGAAAGTAATCAGATTACGTTACTGAGTTTGGGTAATCCAAAAGTTACATTACTGATTCCAATTCTGGACAGGTTACTAGAAACTGTAACGGATTATATTTAGAAAGTAACCTACCCAACGTTGCTTATACTGCAGGTCTCCCAGACCATAGGGGACAGTTGCTCCCTGTACACACACTACTTCAGTCCCCTTGTCAAAACTCAGCAGAAAACAATACATCCCTCTTCTTCTTTCTTCTTCTAAAGGCTGGGAGAAAGCAGGGTGTTGAGCAGCTCTCCGCACACCAGTGTACATTTAAGGGGATGTCACTCAGACTCACATCAAAGACAAGCAGCTCAAGAGCCTCACTTCACATAGTACAGTAGCATTATGCAACTATTTTAAATATGTGCAACAAGTTTGGAAATGTACTGGGGATCAAAGACCTTTCAATTTATAGTTGGTCATCTTTTCAACTACATTACACATGCATTACATGTTCAGTACACATGGAGACAGGTTGATAGCAGCTGTTCCTATTGAGTAAATATATTATTGGGTTAATGGTTTGGGCATCCCTTTTGGCCATCCCTTCCATAAACCGTATGGAAATATACTATATGTTTTGTATTCCTATTGTGAATGCAGAGACAGAGGATTCTCAGAGCTTGTCAAGCATAGTGCATAAGAACGTGTGTTTATAGTGAGCTACACAGCAGCAGAGGAGAGAGTTCCGCAGGGGGTATTTAGAACAATGAGCTCATTTATAATGAAGTCTCTGTTTTTCCTCCTGGGCTGTTCATAAAGACTTATAATCTCAGCACTATCCCCTTTAGTTTACCCACTGCTACAGCCATGACAGCACAGTCCCCCGCCACAGTCCCCCGCCAGGGACAGGTGGGGAATTCACTGAGGTGTGATAACGTGTGTGTGTGTGTGTGACTATTTTAAACATGTGTAGGTTCATGTGTGGGTGTATGAGTGTGTACGCGTGTGTACTGTGTATTTCTGTGTGTATGTACGTGTGCACCTATACTGCATGTAAAAAAGACTATGCAATAAGCCTATTAAAATGTTTATCTGACTCCATAAGATAAATAGCAATATGCAAGAACAGTATAGTTGAGTTACAGTAATAGAACACAATAGTTAGAGTAATAAAACACGATAGTTGAGTTACAGTAATAGAACACTATAGTTGAGTTACAGTAATAGAACACTATAGTTACAGTAATAGAACACTATGATTGAATTACAGTAATAGAACACTATAGTTGAGTTACAGTAGTAGAACACCATAGTTACAGTAATAGAACACTATGGTTGAGTTACAGTAATAGAACACTATAGTTGAGTTACAGTAATAGAACACAATAGTTGAGTTTACAGTAGTAGAACACTATAGTTACAGTAATAGAACACTATGGTTGAGTTACAGTAATAGAACACTATAGTTGAGTTACAGTAATAGAACACAATAGTTGAGTTTACAGTAGTAGAACACTATAGTTACAGTAATAGAACACTATAGTTGAGTTACAGTAATAGAAAACTATAGTTGAGTTACAGTAATAGAACACAATAGTTGAGTTTACAGTAGTAGAACACTATAGTTACAGTAATAGAACACAATAGTTGAGTTTACAGTAGTAGAACACTATAGTTACAGTAATAGAACACTATAGTTGAGTTACAGTAATAGAAAACTATAGTTGAGTTACAGTAATAGAACACAATAGTTGAGTTTACAGTAGTAGAACACTATAGTTACAGTAATAGAACACTATGGTTGAGTTACAGTAATAGAACACTATAGTTGAGTTACAGTAATAGAACTCTACAGTTGAGTTACAGTAATAGAACACTACAGTTGAGTTACAGTAATAGAACACTATAGTTGAGTTACAGTAATAGAACACTATAGTTGAGTTACAGTAATAGAACACAATAGTTGAGTTTACAGTAGTAGAACACTATAGTTACAGTAATAGAACACTATAGTTGAGTTACAGTAATAGAACACTATAGTTGAGTTACAGTAATAGAACACTATAGTTGAGTTACAGTAATAGAACACAATAGTTGAGTTTACAGTAGTAGAACACTATAGTTACAGTAATAGAACACTATAGTTGAGTTACAGTAATAGAACACTATAGTTGAGTTATAGTAATAGAATACTATAGTTGAGTTAAAGTAATAGAACACTACAGTTGAGTTACAGTAATAGAACACTACAGTTGAGTTACAGTAATAGAACACTATAGTTGAGTTACAGTAATAGAACACTACAGTTGAGTTACAGTAATAGAACACTATAGTTGAGTTACAGTAATAGAACACTATAGTTGAGTTACAGTAATAGAACACTATAGTTGAGTTACAGTAATAGAACACTATAGTTGAGTTACAGTAATAGAACACTATAGTTGAGTTAAAGTAATAGAACACTACAGTTGAGTTACAGTAATAGAACACTATAGTTGAGTTACAGTAATAGAACACTATAGTTGAGTTAAAGTAATAGAACACTATAGTTGAGTTACAGTAATAGAACACTACAGTTGAGTTACAGTAATAGAACACTACAGTTGAGTTACAGTAATAGAACACTATAGTTGAGTTACAGTAATAGAACACTATGGTTTAGTTAAAGTAATAGAACACTATAGTTGAGTTAAAGTAATAGAACACTATAGTTGAGTTACAGTAATAGAACACTATGGTTGAGTTACAGTAATAGAACACTACAGTTGAGTTACAGTAATAGAACACTATAGTTGAGTTACAGTAATAGAACACTATAGTTGAGTTACAGTAATAGAACACTATAGTTGAGTTACAGTAATAGAACACTATAGTTGAGTTACAGTAATAGAACACTACAGTTGAGTTACAGTAATAGAACACTACAGTTGAGTTACAGTAATAGAACACTATAGTTGAGTTAAAGTAATAGAACACTATAGTTGAGTTACAGTAATAGAACACTACAGTTGAGTTACAGTAATAGAACACTATAGTTGAGTTACAGTAATAGAACGCTATAGTTGAGTTAAAGTAATAGAACACTACAGTTAAGTTACAGTAATAGAACACTACAGTTGAGTTACAGTAATAGAACACTATAGTTGAGTTACAGTAATAGCACACTATAGTTGAGTTAAAGTAATAGAACACTATAGTTGAGTTACAGTAATAGAACACTATAGTTGAGTTACAGTAATAGAACACTATAGTTGAGTTAAAGTAATAGAACACTATAGTTGAGTTACAGTAATAGAACACTATAGTTGAGTTACAGTAATAGAACACTATAGTTGAGTTACAGTAATAGAACACTATAGTTGAGTTAAAGTAATAGAACACTATGGTTGAGTTAAAGTAATAGAAAACTATAGTTGAGTTAAAGTAATAGAACACTACAGTCGAGTTACAGTAATAGAACACTACAGTTGAGTTACAGTAATAGAACACTATAGTTGAGTTACAGTAATAGAACACTATAGTTGAGTTACAGTAATAGAACACTATAGTTGAGTTACAGTAATAGAACACTATAGTTGAGTTACAGTAATAGAACACTATAGTTGAGTTACAGTAATAGAACACTATAGTTGAGTTACAGTAATAGAACACTATAGTTGAGTTAAAGTAATAGAACACTATAGTTGAGTTACAGTAATAGAACACTATAGTTGAGTTACAGTAATAGAACACTATAGTTGAGTTACAGTAATAGAACACAATAGTTGAGTTTACAGTAGTAGAACACTATAGTTACAGTAATAGAACACTATAGTTGAGTTACAGTAATAGAACACTATAGTTGAGTTACAGTAATAGAACACTATAGTTGAGTTACAGTAATAGAACACAATAGTTGAGTTTACAGTAGTAGAACACTATAGTTACAGTAATAGAACACTATAGTTGAGTTACAGTAATAGAACACTATAGTTGAGTTATAGTAATAGAATACTATAGTTGAGTTAAAGTAATAGAACACTACAGTTGAGTTACAGTAATAGAACACTACAGTTGAGTTACAGTAATAGAACACTATAGTTGAGTTACAGTAATAGAACACTACAGTTGAGTTACAGTAATAGAACACTATAGTTGAGTTACAGTAATAGAACACTATAGTTGAGTTACAGTAATAGAACACTATAGTTGAGTTACAGTAATAGAACACTATAGTTGAGTTACAGTAATAGAACACTATAGTTGAGTTAAAGTAATAGAACACTACAGTTGAGTTACAGTAATAGAACACTATAGTTGAGTTACAGTAATAGAACACTATAGTTGAGTTAAAGTAATAGAACACTATAGTTGAGTTACAGTAATAGAACACTACAGTTGAGTTACAGTAATAGAACACTACAGTTGAGTTACAGTAATAGAACACTATAGTTGAGTTACAGTAATAGAACACTATGGTTTAGTTAAAGTAATAGAACACTATAGTTGAGTTAAAGTAATAGAACACTATAGTTGAGTTACAGTAATAGAACACTATGGTTGAGTTACAGTAATAGAACACTACAGTTGAGTTACAGTAATAGAACACTATAGTTGAGTTACAGTAATAGAACACTATAGTTGAGTTACAGTAATAGAACACTATAGTTGAGTTACAGTAATAGAACACTATAGTTGAGTTACAGTAATAGAACACTACAGTTGAGTTACAGTAATAGAACACTACAGTTGAGTTACAGTAATAGAACACTATAGTTGAGTTAAAGTAATAGAACACTATAGTTGAGTTACAGTAATAGAACACTACAGTTGAGTTACAGTAATAGAACACTATAGTTGAGTTACAGTAATAGAACGCTATAGTTGAGTTAAAGTAATAGAACACTACAGTTAAGTTACAGTAATAGAACACTACAGTTGAGTTACAGTAATAGAACACTATAGTTGAGTTACAGTAATAGCACACTATAGTTGAGTTAAAGTAATAGAACACTATAGTTGAGTTAAAGTAATAGAACACTATAGTTGAGTTACAGTAATAGAACACTATAGTTGAGTTACAGTAATAGAACACTATAGTTGAGTTACAGTAATAGAACACTATAGTTGAGTTAAAGTAATAGAACACTATGGTTGAGTTAAAGTAATAGAAAACTATAGTTGAGTTAAAGTAATAGAACACTACAGTCGAGTTACAGTAATAGAACACTACAGTTGAGTTACAGTAATAGAACACTATAGTTGAGTTACAGAAATAGAACACTATAGTTGAGTTAAAGTAATAGAACACTATAGTTGAGTTACAGTAATAGAACACTATAGTTGAGTTACAGTAATAGCACACTATAGTTGAGTTAAAGTAATAGAACACTATAGTTGAGTTACAGTAATAGAACACTATAGTTGAGTTACAGTAATAGAACACTATAGTTGAGTTAAAGTAATAGAACACTATAGTTGAGTTACAGTAATAGAACACTATAGTTGAGTTACAGTAATAGAACACTATAGTTGAGTTACAGTAATAGAACACTACAGTTGAGTTACAGTAATAGAACACTATAGTTGAGTTACAGTAATAGAACACTATAGTTGAGTTACAGTAATAGAACACTATAGTTGAGTTACAGTAATAGAACACTATAGTTGAGTTACAGTAATAGAACACTACAGTTGAGTTACAGTAATAGAACACTACAGTTGAGTTACAGTAATAGAACACTATAGTTGAGTTAAAGTAATAGAACACTATAGTTGAGTTACAGTAATAGAACACTACAGTTGAGTTACAGTAATAGAACACTATAGTTGAGTTACAGTAATAGAACACTATAGTTGAGTTAAAGTAATATAACACTACAGTTAAGTTACAGTAATAGAACACTACAGTTGAGTTACAGTAATAGAACACTATAGTTGAGTTACAGTAATAGCACACTATAGTTGAGTTAAAGTAATAGAACACTATAGTTGAGTTACAGTAATAGAACACTATAGTTGAGTTACAGTAATAGAACACTATAGTTGAGTTAAAGTAATAGAACACTATAGTTGAGTTACAGTAATAGAACACTATAGTTGAGTTACAGTAATAGAACACTATAGTTGAGTTACAGTAATAGAACACTATAGTTGAGTTAAAGTAATAGAACACTATGGTTGAGTTAAAGTAATAGAAAACTATAGTTGAGTTAAAGTAATAGAACACTACAGTCGAGTTACAGTAATAGAACACTACAGTTGAGTTACAGTAATAGAACACTATAGTTGAGTTACAGTAATAGAACACTATAGTTGAGTTAAAGTAATAGAACACTATAGTTGAGTTACAGTAATAGAGGATCTTCTTGCATACAGTTGATAAGAGTCACTTTTGGGGGCTGGGCAGCCCTACAGTTCCATGGACAGGCTCCTCTAGCACCAGTGGGTCTGTTGTGACATCTTCATTATATGGTTATTCATTGACCTAGAAGAGCCTTACACAGACTCAGCCCTGCTGGCCTATTTTAACTGGGCTGACACCAGAAATACAGACATGGCAGGATGTTATTATTAAAATGAAATTATGTGCTGCAGATAAAGTGATGCCCACAGTTCGTCAACTTGTCATCACGGAGAAAGCAAATAGATACCATGGCTTAACATGTCTGACAGAAGCTATTCACAATAATTTGGGTTTTAATGCGAGAGGAAGCCATTCACAATTCTTATTGCTGTGTTTGCATGGCAGTATTAACAGTATGTGTATCTCCGTACTGTCGGTCCTACAGCATGTATAACTCTCTCCTCAGTCCTCACAGAGACAGAGAAGGAGAAGGAGAGGAAGAGACAGAGATAGAGGGGGAGAGAGACAAAGAAAGGGAAGGGATGTGACAGAGGGTGAGAAAGGGAGAAGGAGAAAGAGAGAAAGAAAAATAAAGAACATTTGCTTGACTAGGTGAGATAATTAAAGGGAAATTTCACTGCTGCTATTTCACTGTATATGTCCATTAACATGTTATTAACATGTAATATGTGTCATAAAAATTGAGAATGTCCTCTATGAGCAAATTAGTTATTCTGCATTTCACCAGTAGAAACGGGCCATCTAAATTTCCTAGTTGTAAGCCAACCACAATATCCAGAATTCATAGTGATTTCAGGACGTAGTACCGCCCCTGTCGAGGTGGATCCAGTTGAGAATGGTCGTCAACAGGTAGCTAACGTTACTCACTTGACCACTCGTTCAGTCGTTTTTTGTCGACAACTGTAAAGTTTAGTCATGTGTGGTGCTCAGTACCTGGATGTGCAAACTACAAACAAAGAGGAAGGCATCTGAACAGCCAACATCAGCATAGCAGAAAATAAGTTGAGCAGAGGTAACGTGGCTAACTTAGCTAACTAGTTAGAGAACTGTGTTTGTTTATCTAAACTAAAATCTGGCTAGCTTTCATAATACGCTGGCTAGACATTCCAAGTAAAATCGATGTAATTAGCCAGCTACTATCTGGCAATGTGATTTGTAATTTTGCAAGCTAACGTTAGCTAGAGCTTACCAGACCGTATCTAACTGGTAGCTAGCTAGATAACTAACTTCCGCAGAGGCTAACGTGACTTGTCTATGTGTTCTATTTACTGAGTCCGAACCCATCAACATCTGCATTGGCATCACCCTTACTAAAAAAGATTGCAGTCAGAGTGCAGTATAACTGCAGTATTGTATGGTTACACATCTTCATGATCAGTCTTCGTGTCTTTCCTGAAGACTTGCAGTACAAACAAATCTTCTGCAAGAGGTCAAAGCAGTGTGTGGTGAAGAAAGTGTACAGGCACAGAACCCATCACTACAAGGAGAGGCTTGTCCACGTGGCTGTGGAGCGCAGAAAGGACAAGACAGTGGTCTACAAGAAGCCAGAGTCACAGCTCCCTAAACCCAACATCCCTGCCAACATCGCCACAGTGCCAAAGCCTGCTAAACTAGCTGCCATTGCCCAACACAAGACAAGGTTCACCAGCGGAAGAACATTCAGGACCTTGCCTGGAACATTCAGCCAACACAACATCCATATTCAGTTAGACTAATGTTGTAGTATAATAGACAATGCCTAGTATGCTCACAACTGCATTGTGGTATAGATATTGCTAGCTCTTGTACATTTGTACACTGAACAAAGATAGAAACGCAACATGTAAAGTGTTGGTCCCATGTTTCATAAAGTGAAATAAAAAAGCGGAGAAATGTTCCATATGCACAAAAAGCGGAGAAATGTTTATCTTTGTAATAAAGCCCTTTTGTGAGGAAAATCTCATTCTGATTGGCTGGGCCTGGCTCCTCAGTGGGTGGGCCTATGCCCTCCAAGGCCCACCCATGTCTGCACCACTGTCCGGTCATGTGAAATCCATAGGTTAGGGCCTAAATAATTTATTTAAATTTACTGATTTCCTTATATGAACTGTAACGCAGTAAAATCTTTTAAATTGTTGTATGTTGCGTTGATATTTTTGTTTAGTATATATAAAGGATTTTGATAAACTGTTTGTTGTACTGACATGTGACTAAATGATTCCAGCTGCATCAGAAACCAATAAAGTGTTGACTTCACCTTCTGGATTAATTCATTGTAATATTCATTAAATGTATTTAGAAGTAACTAGCTACAAACTTTAATTTAATAATACAGTAGATTAGTCGGTCAATACAGCAAATAAGAAGACATGGCATGTATTCAAGACAACGTTTATTTGCTCTGGAGACCGAGGTAAGTTTACACATCAGTATGCAGGAACAGTTATGGCAATGCATGACATATACAGTAGAAGAACTTCTTTGTATCCAACAAAATGTCGATCATGTTAGGGATAAATTGCTCAAATGGCCCCAACATCACACGCAGGCAAGGGGCTTCGGTGTACTCTGCCTAACCTAAAAGGCAAATGATAAATGAGTAAAGTCGTGTGTTTTGGCCCTGAAGCTATTGAGATCGGATACAAAATCCCCATGTTGCCTACACGTCACCGGCGCTCGTTTAATGTGAGCTGGTCAGAAACGCAATATGAGGGCTACGGATCCCGTCTTTGAGCCGTCCCGATATTTTCGAACATATTTGATTTTATTGGCACAAAATAATGTAATGGTCTTGTACTGTAAGATGTGCAACTCCAAGTTTTGAGAACGGTGATCAGCAATAGCAAATGAGAGCTCAACAGAGATGTGAGATGATGACATTGTTTCGCATCCCCCAGAATGTGTAGACTCTTGAGCAGGAGCGATGACAACTACTAGTATGCGTTTGTACTTGCCTTTAACCAAAGTCAAATCATTACAGCTCTGAAGATCGCAAGCAATGTTATTCAATTCCAAATGCATTGGCTAGATATTTCAACTCTGAATGGCGTGAATGTCTGACTGACAACATTTGTGGCTGCTTTGAGTCACAGCTCATTCTAGCTACGTTAACAATCTAATCACATCATTACATCATTGTTTTTGTGAGACAGCGTGGTATCCTCACAACCAAGTGAAGAATCCTGTAGTGTGTGAACCCTCGTCTGTGCCACATTGTTTAATGTGCGCACCACTACATTGGCTCAGCCCCAATTTATGTGCTCTCTGTCAACTCCAGCCACATGGCAAACGGCTAAACCAAACACAAAAAACAATGCCCCTTCCCCCCTCTTAGGGGCCAAAATGTATCTATCTCTCTCTACAGTATCTAGAGGACTGATTACTGGAACGTTTGATATAAAAAATCTTACAGCAGCCATGTCTGAAATCTATCTGATAGTTCTTCCCTGAAGAGGACTCTGATGCCATCTATATGGATATGACCTCTGTGGTTGCTTGTATCTGTACAGGGTGAACTCTAAATTACTCTCATAGGTCTCATCCCCACACAAGCCTTTAGATGCTGTGACACCCTGTGGAGATTGTGCCTGGTTGATAAGGTTACTGTGAACTTGGTATTGTTTGATTGGTCAATGGTGGTTGGTTTTGGTTTGAAAGGGTTACACCTTCAGATGTTATAAATCAAATGAAATCCCTTTGTTCTGTCTCTTATCCTGTATCCTGTTCATTGGAGAACGGTTGTATGATATTTTCTCATTTCCTAAGCATCTCTTTGTTCATGCTTTGTCTTTTAAATGAACCTAGGATCTATATGCCTAGAATTATGCTTTATTAATATCCGTTTTATGCCTTGTATGTGAATCCATTCATTTTACAATATTATTAAATAATACTTGCATTTTTCATTCGCTTCTCATAACCAGTTCTTAATCTTAGTCAGCCAAACGCATAATACTTGATTGCACATGGTTTTACAATAATGTTACATGGAGTTAGATAATTCATTTAATAGACTTTGAACATATTTATTGCATAGTCTCATCATGTGAGGCATATATAATATACGCTTAGGCTACATGATAAATATTACCACATTACAGAAGGACAACAAACTACAGGAAAGACGGTCGTTTAATGTGAGAGGCTCAGCGATGTTAGGATTTTTAAAGTCGTTTAGTGTACGCCCGGCATAAGTTGTTTTACTGAGTTGTTGTACTTTCGTTAGCTAGTTAGCAATATAATCTCTCTTTTTACACAAGGCAGTGTTGTTCAGTACAGTATAATTTTGTGATTGATTCAGCCGTAACGGGGCTTGCTAGTACCACTACAAGCCAAGCTAGCCAAGTTGAGCTAGCTAGCTTTGTTTACTATACCCAAAATGTACTGTAGCCTAAAGTTACAGCTATCTAGCTCCTTAGCTAACATTGATGATGATGACAAAGAGTAAAGTAATTCATTTGGGTTTATAACTCATATTAGTCTTTGATTAACTATAGCTGTGTGTTGTAGCTAGCTAGCTAGCTAATGTGTGTCTGTAAGATGTGCCATATTCTGCATCGTGCTGCTACAATAGGAATACAAACAGCACACAACGATTGCTCATCAAAGTCTAATAGCGTTTTTACAGACAATACCGCTTGGTGGCCTACAGATTACTTTTGGAGTTTGTTCTTCATGGGGAAGCCTGGAAGGGATGAGAGAGCCATGCCTATGGGTTTGTAGTGTCAAACCCGCAACACACACACACACACACACACACACACACACACACACACACACACACACACACACACACACACACACACACACACACACACACACACACACACACACACACACACACACACACACACACACACACACACACACGCAAACACCAATTGGTTAATGGAGTGCTGAATGTATATATTTTCCTCTTGCTCTGTTTGCTAATTTCCATATTATGTTTATTATTAAGCTACCCAGGAAAGGGCAGGAAATAGTCCATATTAATATATATTAGCCATTTCTGAGACTACCTTAGATAATTAATTTGATGATACAGCAGTAGCAATACAAGGATATAACATCTATAGAAGAGACACACGCTTATGGGGGAGGTTTTGCTGTATATATTCAGAGCCATATCCCTGTATAGCTTAGTCCTATGTCAAGTGTTATTGATGTGTTGTGGTTGCAGGTTCACTTGGCACATCTAAAGCCTTTTCTTTTGGGGTGTTGCTATAGGCCTCCAAGTGCTAACAGTCAGTATCTAAATAATATGTGTGAAATGTTTGAAAGTGTATGTGATGTAAACACAGAGGTCTACTTTCTTGGGGACCTGAATATTGACGGGTTTTCATCAAGCTGTCCACTCAAGACCAGGGTGATTACAAACACTACAGTTACAAGATTATCCACATGTATCAGTCACATTTTTACTAATACTGTAGAACTTTGTTCTAAAGCTGTATCCGTGCCCATCGGATGCAGAGATCACAATATTGTGGCTATATCCAGGAAAGCCAAAGTTCCAAAAGCTGGGCCTAAAATAGTGTATATGAGATCATACAAAAGATTTTGCTGTGACTCTTATGTGGATAATGTAAAAACATATTTGTTGGTCTGATGTGATTAATAAGGAGCATCCAGATGCTGCACTTTATTATTTATGAAATTGCTTCTTCCAAATATTGATAAACATGCACCTGTTAAGAAACTGACTGTTAGAACTGTTAATGCTCCATGGAACCTCTTAAGGATCAGAACCTTTTTTTAAATTATCTCCTAAAATGACATACCCAAATCTAACTGCCTGTGGCTCAGGACCTGAAGCAAGGATATGCATATTCTTGATACCATTTGAAGGGAAACACTTAGACGTTTGTGGAAATTTGAAATGAATGTAGGAGAATATAACACATTAGATCTGGTAAAAGATAATATAAAGAAAAACACTTTTTTCATCATCTTTGAAATGCAACAGAAAGGCCATAATGTATTATTCCAGCCAGGCGCATTTGTGTCAGTGCAATACATGTAGAGTGCCCTTCTCTATAAGCATGCTGAAAGCCCATTGTTAATTTGTTTACAGAGAAATAGCATTGTATTTGGTCAACACATTTCTTTCCCCAACAGTTTACTAAGGGCTGGCAGCAAGTTTATAGGTCTATTTGTTTGTTTATGCATGAATACGATGGCAAAGTTTGCCCACTTTGCCAATTGAGTAATCATTCAACTAATTGGAAAAATCAAATGGTTTTGTGATGAATAAGCCATGATTGGTTGAAAGAAATTGATAATAAGATTGTGGGAGCTGTACTGTTAGATTTCAGTGCAGTCTTTGATATTATTGACTGTAACCTGTTGTTGAAAAAACGCATGAGTTATGGCTTTTCAACCTCTGCCATATCATAGATTCAGAGCTATATATCTAATAGAACTCAAAGGGTTTTCTTTAATGGAAGCTTCTCTAATGTCAAACATGTAAAGTGTGGTGTACAGCAGGGCAGCTCTCTAGGCCCTCTACTCTTTTCTATTTTTCCAATGACCTGCCACTGGCATTAAACAAAGCATGTGTGTGCATGTATGCTGATGATTCAACCATATACGCATCAGCAACCACAGCTAATGAAGTCACTGAAACCCTTAAGAAAGAGTTGCAGTCTGTTTTGGAATGGGTGGCCAGTAATTAACTGGTCCTGAACATCTCTAAAACTAAGAGCATTGTATTTGGTACAAATCATTCCCTAACTTCTAGACCTCAGCTGAATCCGGCAATGAATGGTGTGGCTGTTGAACAAGTTGAGGAGACTAAATTACTTGGCGTTACCTTAGATTGTAAACATGGCCAAAACATAGATTCAATGGTTGTAAAGATGGGGAGAGGTCTGTCTGTAATAAAGAGATGCTCTGCTTTTTTGACACCACATTCCAAAAAGCAAGTCCTGCAGGCTTGAGTTTTGACTTATCTTGATTATTGTTCAGTCGTGTGGTCGAGTGCTTCAAGGAAAGACCTAGTTAAACTGCAATTGGCCCAGAACAGAGCTGCACGTCTTGCTCTTCATTGTAATCAGAGGGCTGATATAAATGCCATGCCAGTCTCTCTTGGCTAAGAGTTGAGAAGCGACTGACTGCATCACTTATTATTTTTTATAAGAAACATTAATGTGTTGAAAATCCCAAATTGTTTGCATAGTCAACTTACACACAGCCTGACACACACACTTATCCCACCAGACATGCCACCAGGGGTCTTTTCACAGTCCCCAAATCCAGAAGAGATTCAAGAAAGTGTACAGTATTACATTACAATTTGTAAGTCGCTCTGGATAAGAGCGTCTGCTAAATGACTTAAATGTAAATGTAAATGTACATAGAGCCATTATTGCATGGAACTTCCAACTCATATTGCTCAAATAAACAGCAAACCTGGTTTGAAAAAACAGATAAAGCAACACCTCACGGCATAACGCCTCTCCCCTATTTGACCTAGATAGTTTCTGTGTATGTATTGATATTGATATGTAGGTTACGTGTGCCTTTAAAAAATATATATATTATTGATGTAGTTCTGTCCTTGAGCTGTTCTTTTCTATTAATGTTCTGTTTCATGTTTTTTGTGGACCCTAGAAAGAGTAGCTGCTGCTTTTGCAACAGCTAATGGGGATCCTAATAAAATACCAAAAACCAAAATACCCTCTCCTCTCCTCCCCTCCCCTACCCTACCCTACCTTCTCCACTCCATTTCCCTCCCCCCTCTCCTCAGTAGTACTGTAGCAGCAGCAGTCAGGCAGGCACTGATTAATGGGCTTCCAGTAGGCTCCGTTCCTTCACTTGGCTATGCTCCGGCCTGCTTGCATTAAAGGGAAACTTCCCGTTAGACACTATTTGGGATGTTTTCCAGTCTTCCTACATAATTATGAGTGATAAGAGGTGCTTCAGACATAATTATGAGTGATGAGAGGTGCTTCAGACATAATTATGCACCATAGCTGTATTTTAGAATCTTCGCGCCAGGAGAGTTTAACCAATCACTCAGTGGCGACCCGTCCTGTTTTGAGCCCACACATTTTTCCTGTTTTGCATGTTATTTTGGCATTAATACGTGTCACATATCAGTTTGCAAACAATGTAAAAAATATCTATATCATTGAGTTAATAAAGCCGCATACAAACATGGTCTCTTATTTGTTTCCTTGAGTAAGGCAGCTCCAAAATACAGGTGTTTCAGCCTAGCTCAGTGCTACTTTAGTGGTGGGGCAAGCCAGCAGAAAATATGGAGCGTTGCACTGTGATTGGCTCAGTGTTCTGTCACTCATGGGGACTTTACGTCACTGCCAAGTGTAAGCTGAGACCTTGAACATATTTGCCCTTCGGCTGCTGCCATGGAAGTGCCCATCCAAGAAGGGTCAAGGTCATTGGCCACAGATAAAATTGTGTCAAATCACGTTATATGTACAGTAGCTTTAATTGGACTGATCATGTCAACATCATACTTTCACAATCCCAGCTAGCAGTCATCATCATGAATCAAGTAGACAATCTACTGACAAATCCTTTTTAATCCTTGTCATATGAAGAGAATTAATGAAGAGAAATTATAGATGAAATATATCGGTGCTCATTGGCAATTGGACATAAACATTACACAACAAGTTGGAAATCACAAATTCATCAATGAGTGGTTTGGAAGGAATCCGTGGCTAACTGCAATCATTGCAAAGCAATCATTAGCCTGCTATTCAGTGGAGTGGCTATGTGGTCCCAAGTCTAAGATTAAGGGTCTCTTTTCCTAGTTTAAAATTATTAACATTCAACATTGGCCATGCTGTCAATGAAGCATGATTTGTGCCGCACTCAAAACAACTGTTAACTCGGAAAAACGAGCTACGACTGGGAAAACACGTTTTGAACTTTCATCCAACTCGGAATTGTAAATTCGGAGCTCGGGCCTCTTTCTCGAGCTACGACCTGAAGATCAGTGACGTCATCATAATTGTTTTTTCTTCAAGTTACCAGTTGTCTTGAAAGCACCATAAATCCAGAGAATACCAGACTTTGATGACAAAGTTTGATGACAAGATTTGCCCATGAAGGACCGCCGCGCCACCTTCCTGTTCATGTGAGTTCAGCAAACCAAAGTGTCTGCTCTGTGATGTTGGCTGGGGCCCCGTGCCACGGCTGGCTAGTCGTACACCCAAACACACACACTGACTGACTCGTCAAACATCTCATTCCAAAATCATGGGCATTAATATGGAGTTGGTCCCCCCCTTTGCTGTTATAACAGCCTCCACTCTTCATGGAAAGGCTTTCCACTAGATGTTGGAACATTGCTGCGGAGACTTGCTTCCATTCAGCCACAAGAAAATGAGTTTGTTCGATCACTGATGCTGGGCGATTAGACCTGGCTCGCAGTCGGCGTTCCAATTCATCCCAAAGGTGTTCAATGAGGTTGAGATCAGGGCTCTGTGCAGGCCAGTCAAGTTCTTCCACACTGATCTCGACAAACCATTTCTGTATGCCCCCGTGCACAAATAAAATAAAATAAAAAAACTTTAAAAAAAGGGGGGGGGGGTCAATGTAAATTGTCCGGTGGCCATTTGATTAATTGTTCAGCAGTTTTATGGCTTGGGGGTAGAAGCTGTTGAGGAGCCTTTTGGTCCTAGACTTGGCACTCCGGTACTGCTTGCCGTGCAGTAGCAGAGAAAACAGTCTGTGACTGGAGTCTCTGACAATTTTATGGGCTTTCCTTTGACACCATCTATTATATAGGTCCTGGATGGCAGAAAGCTTGGACCCAGTGATGTACTTGGCCGTACGCACTACCCTCTGTAGCGCCTTACGGTCAGATGACGAGCAGTTGCCATACCAGGCGGTGATGCAACCAGGCAGGATGCTCTCGATGGTGCAGCTGTAGAACTTTTTGAGGATCTGGGGACCCATGCCAGATCTTTTCAGTCTCCTGAGGGGGGAAAAGCTTTTGTTGTGCCCTCTTCAGAACTGTCTTGGTGTGTTTGGACCATGATAGTTCGTTGGTGATGTGGACACAAACTCTCGACCCGCTCCACTATCCACTACAGCCCCGTCAATGGGGGCCTGTTTGGCCCAGCTTTTCCTGTAATCCACAATCAGCTCCTTTGTCTTGCTCACATTGAGGGAGAGATTGTTGTCCTGGCACCACACTGCCAGTTCTCTGACCTCCCTATAGGCTGTCTCATCATTGTCGGTAATCAGGCCTACCACTGTTGTGTCGTCAGCAAACCTTAATGAGTGTGTTGGAGTTGTGTTTGGCCACTCAGTCGTGGGTGAACAGGGAGTACAGCAGGGGAATAACCCCTATGATGTACAGATTTGTACCTTGTCAGCTCGGGGATTCGATCTTACAACCTTTCGGTTGCTAGTCCAATGCTCTATCCACTAGGCTACCTGCCGCCCCTGGTAGGGGGACCAGTGGATTTCGGACGTGTGCTTTTGGGGCAGGGATTTCACA